>NC_079228.1:43139498-43181998 GCF_029633865.1 Lampris incognitus | reverse complement strand
TCACAGGTGGAATCAAAGGCAACAGAAAGTTGGCTGTTAAACATGGTGGGCAATGAGCAGAACTGATCTGCATCCTACTGAGACCAAACAGAAAGTACGTCAGCCATGTTTGTTGAACAGGACTTTTCTTGTCTCCTCGAGATTCAAATCCTCCATTCAATCCTTCACAAGGACAGGCAGGAAGGGACCTGAAGCATCTTACCTGATATGACACCAATCCCATCTTCACAGTCATAGTCGGAAAACTCACTGTCACTGATTCTCTGAGACCCTAGAGATGGAGAGAGACAGACAGACAGACAGACAGACAGACAGACAGACAGGCAGCGAGAGCGATGGAGAGAGAAGGAGAGAGAGAGAGAGTCAAGTCATTTTTATTTGTATAGCCCAATATCGGGGGGGGGGTTAAACTCTCCATGTGGTGACCTTTAAACACCTTTGTGCTGTAATCTTCCTTCTCTCTCTCCCTCTCTCTATATTGCTCTGTCTGTCTGTCTGTCTGTCTGTCTCTCTTTCAATCTTCTGCTCGCTCTCTGTCTGTCTTTCTCTCTCTCTCTGTCTGTCTCTCTCCATCTCCTGCTCGCTCTCTCTCTCACACACACACACACACACACCACAGAAAGCAGCTGGCTTTAGTGAATTTACTTGTGAGGTCAGTGAGGATGGAGTGAAACATTGTTGAGGATGCCCTGTATTAGGATTAAGAGATACAAGGCTTCCTTTGTCCCCACTGCCATTCAATTGTTAAATAGTAGATAGTACTCATCTGTTGTCTGCAGATCGCTCGTTTCCTTGGTTTGTATATTTGAACTCATTTGGTTCTCCTTGCCCTATATGTCCTGTTGTCAATTCTGCCTTCGTGTTTGTATGTTTTGTTTTTGTGTGAGTGTTTTATTATACTGGCTGCAAACTAATTTCCCCGTAAAGGACAATAAAAATACTTTGACTTTGACAATTGTTGCACATCTGGAGGTCTATCAGACCACACAGAACATGAAGTGAAACATTGTTGCACATCTGAAGGTCTATCAGACCACACAGAACATGAAGTGAAACATTGTTGCACATCTGGAGGTCTGTCAGACCACACAGAACATGAAGTGAAACATTGTTGCACATCTGGAGGTCTATCAGACTACACAGAACATGAAGTGAAACATTGTTGCACATCTGGAGGTCTATATCAGACCACACAGAACATGAAGTGAAACATTGTTGCACATCTGGAGGTCTATCAGACCACATAGAACATGAAGGTCCTAGAGAGAACTGTCCCTGTTCAAAGCTTCTTCCTCCACATGGATCATCAGCTTCAATTCACAGCTATCATTTCAATTTTGATGCAAAAAAAAACAACAAAAAAACAACAACAAAAAAACCGGATGACCCAAGCAACAGGGGAAAAAAATCCCAGAAAGAAGAAACGTCTGTTTTATGAATTATATAAATTTCTTGTCACACATTGCTAAATAGAGCTCCATTAGAGGATGGATGATTACAAAAATAATGAAAAGATATTTTTCATTTCATGGCAAGACGAAGTGGAGTTGGTCCCCGGGTGCTTCACGGCGGCTACCCACTGCTCCTAGCAACACAGCTAGGATGGGTTAATGCAGAGAAAGTATTTCCCTACAGGGATCAATAAAGTGTCTCAACAAAAAAAAAACAAGTGTTCTTGTAATGTGAGGAGATTTCCACCTGGAGGCCTGGTTCATTCAGGACAAGAAAGAGGACCTCACAGAGGCCAGCAGGGCGGGGCATAGAGACAAAGGTTTGAAACAGCCAACTCAAATACAGCATATCCATGAATTAGGAAAGGAATCTGACACCTACCAATGAAAAACATCCATGAAATGACACAAACCATCCAGGAAATGACACAAAACACCAGCCAGTGATCGAATCTCAGCACAGCAAACGGTGTGTGAACAGAGCTGGAATGTTGCTGGCAGGGGTGACACTGAACTCTGTTCAACACAGCAGCTCCACTCAACACACTCAACACACTCAGCATTGTAGCAATTAGCTTAGCAACACACTGAAAAGCCATAGAGGTTAGCATTAGCAGCTGGCTGAAACTACAGATACGGATGCATCCACCACCAAAGGTGAACACACACACACACACACACACACACACACACACACACACACACACACACACACAAGCTGAAACTACAGATACGAATGCATCCATCACCAAAGGTGAACACACACACACACACACACACACACACACACACACACGCTGAAACTACAGATACGAATGCATCTCATCACCGAAGGTGCGCGCATACACACACACACACAGAATGTTTATTACCTGAGTTATATGGGCTTTTGTCTGGCAAGACATCATAGGAAGAAAGCAGAATGTCATTAGTAATACAACAGCAGTCAAAAGTCTGTGTATATGTGTATATGTGTGTGTGTGTGTGTGTGCATGTGTGTGCGCGCGCACACGCGTGTGCGTGTACATGATTATGTGTGTGCCAGTAGTGAACTGTGACCATGGCCCTCTGACCACCCTTCCCTCATCAGCAAAAAAAGCAAACTTACGGCCTAGCTTACTGAGCTAGCTTACTCCTACCAACTACCAGCCTGGCTCACTGAGCTACCAGCCTGGCTTACTGAGCTACCAGCCTGGCTTACTGAGCTAGCTTACTCCTACCAACTACCAGCCTGGCTTACTGAGGTATCAGACTGGCTTACTGAGCTACCAGCCTGGCTTACTGAGCTAGCTTACGCCTACCAACTACCAGCCTGGCTTACTGAGCTAGCTTACTCCTACAAACTACCAGCCCGGCTTACTGAGCTACCAGCCTGGCTTGCTGAGCTAGCTTAGTCCTACCAACTACCAGCCTGGCTTACTGAGCTACCAGCCTGGCTTACTGAGCTAGCTTACTCCTACCAACTACCAGCCTGGTTTACTGAGCTACCAACCTGGCTTACTGAGCGAGCTTACGCCTACCAACTACCAGCCTGGCTTACTGAGCTAGCTTACACCTACCAACTACCAGCCTGGCCTACTGAGCTAGCTTACTCCTACCAACTACCAGCCTGGCTTACTGAGCTAGCTTACTCCTACCAATTACCAGCCTAGCTAACTAAGTTAGCTTACTCCTACCAACTACCAGCCTGGCTTACTCCTACCCACTACCAGCCTAGCTTACTGAGTCCTCTGCTGTAGTACTGCAAAACTAACCTATGACAATTCCAGCTCTAAAACCAATTTTTTGTGTGTAATTGGATTCCCGTTTCCCTTCCCTTCCCTTCCCTTCCATAGTATCCAGCCCATTACCCCACTCTTCCAAGCCATCCCGGCTGCTGCTCCACCCCCTCTGCCGATCCAGGGAGGGGCCGCAGACTACCACATGTCTCCTACGATACATGTGGAGACACCAGCCGCTTCTTTTCACCTGACAGTGAGGAACAGGCACCCCGACCGACCAGAGGAGGCGCTAGTGCAGCGACCAGGACACATACCCACATTCGACTTCCCACCTGCAGACACGGGCAATTGTGTCTGTAGGGACGCCAGACCAAGCCGGAGGCAACACGGGGATTCGAACCGGCGATCCCTGTGTTGGTAGACAATGGAATAGACCACTACGCTACCTGGACGCCCCTTCTGAAACTAAAATTAAGACGGCAGACCAGCCTTAAGCGATGCAATAAGCAAACAGCACGGAGAGAGTGAGCGTTATCACTAAAAAAAACAAAACAAAACAAAAAATCATTTCTTAACAAAATTCAAATCCTCCTTACAAATAATCACATCATCACACAAGCTGTTTGTGCACTTCAGTGGAATATGGTGACAACAGTCCCAGGTGCAAAATTATGTCCAAAACGCATGACACTCACCCCACACAAAACCCAACAAGAATTCACGAAAGCCTACACACCATGACAGCGCACACACAGCCAAGCAACCATTAGAGACATTAACCATCATCCTGGACAAAACTCTGAAAGTAGATGCAACCAAGACCATAAAGACCATGATGTAAGTCGTGTGTCAGGCATGCCAAGAAGCTTTTGGTGTGAAGGAAGGAAAAACTTCCAAGTCACCAGCAGGTCACAGTAGGAGGCAGCGCCAGATCATAGAATTGCGCAAAGAACTAAGGATGCTCAAGAAAAGGTGGCAGAAAGCAGACGATGGGGAAAAAGCAGTCCTGAACCAACTAAGCTCAGAACTGCAAAAAAACCTACTCCGGCTTCGCAAGACAGAGACAATCCAGAAAAAAAACAGAGAGAGAAGTGACCCCTTCTGATTCACAGCTGACCTCCTCGGAAAGCCTAAAAGCGGGAGACCGATATATTCTAAGGAAGAAGTGGAGGGTAGTGTAGCAGCAGCATATGGCGACCCAGCAGAGACATTCCACTGGGAGACTGTCCTTTCCAGCTGCCAACACTCAAGCCACACACCCCATTCAACATGGCAGATTTCACTCCTGATGAAGTAAGGGCAGTACTGGAGAAAGCTCGAGCAGGTTCTGCTCCAGGACCATCTGGTACCACTTACAAGGTCTACAAAAACTGCCCACGGCTACTGAAGAGGCTATCGAAGCTTTTGCGGGGGGGAAAAACAGGAACCCTGGCTCTGGACACTAGCTGAGGGCTTCTTTGTCCCTAAAAAAACTGAACTCATTAGGACTTGACCAGTTTCGAGATATCTCTCTGCTAGACATTGAAGGGAAAATATTCTGGTCCATTATTGCTAAAAGACTAACATCTTACCTACTCGCCAATGAGTGCATTGACACAAGTGTCCAGAAAGGAGGAGTCCTGGGGTACTCAGGATGTCTGGAGCATACATCAGTGATCAGCCGGGTCATCAAGGAAGCAAAGAGCAACACCAACAAACTCTCAGTCATATGGTTAGACCTCGCCAATGCCTACCCAAGTGTACCACACCAGCTGATCCAAAATGCATTGGAGTACTACCAAATACCATCAGAAGTAGTCAAGCTTGTGATGTCACATATGGATTTGTTGATTTGCTGTAAATGACCTTCCTTGTGGGAAATTTCACCACCAAACGGCAGAGGCTTGAGAAGATCATCATTGCAGGATGCACAATATCGGTCATCCTGGTAGTGGCTGCAATGAACCTACTTCTAAAGGCAGGAGGAATGCAATGTAGAGGGCCAAAAGCGGATGATGGAATAAGACATCCGGCCTCCAGAGCATTCATGGTGATTTAACTGTGATGACTCCGTCTATCCAAGGAACACAGTGGATTCTAAGCTCGCTGGAGAAGATGGCTACATAGTCTCGGATGCATTTCAACCCAGGTAAATCTAGGAGCCTAAGTATCCTGAAAGGAAAGCTGACAAAAAAAAAACTTTATTATTCAAGGGGCTGAGATTCCAACGATTCAAGAACAAGGAATCCGATGCCTTGGAAAAATTACGACAGCACCCCCGAAGGACTGCGGCAACCTCAGACACCATCGCTAAACTAAACATCTGGCTCAAGGTAATTGACAACAACCAGCTGCTTGGAAGGTTTAAGGTGTGGTGCTTCCAGTATGATTTTTTTTTGGTATGATGCCATACCGAAATTGCAATTTCGGTATGGCATCATACCGAAATTGCAATGGCCATTCCTGCTATATGACTTCCCCATGACTCAAGTGGAATGCCAACTTTTCATTAAAAGTTAGTCTTGAAACAGCGTGGATAACAAATTCGCAATGGTGTCCTGCTCACTAGTGGTAACATTACGGCTTCCATCGTGAACCAACAGGCTAACTAGCTAGTTTATCTACGTTTGTTTTTTGTTTTTGTTTTTTGCTAGCTTGTAATTTGTGGGGGTTTTTTCCAACTTTACTGGCATATATAAGTGACAATACAAAACAAATGTGAATCATGCCATTTCATACAAAGGCAAGATAAACATCACTACATTGAAAAGTGTGTAAGCAGATAATAAAAATACAATACATGAATAAGATATATATAAGAAGGGGGCGCTGCTGAGCAGGCTTGATGTAGGACGTGTTTTGCAGGTGCTCCGCCGAAATGTGACTTAATTTATACTTTTTTGCACTATTTTACACTTTTGTAGCTTTTCGAGCTTTACTTTTGCAGCTACTTGCTTTAAGCGATTTTTTTTCGACTGAGGACGATCTATGATGGCAAACAGAGGGAAATCCGACGCTCCCAAACCAGGACGCGGCAACAGGCCTCGGCCTTCTCCTGAGCCAGAACCCCAGCAGCAGCAGCCAGATGCTAATGAAGCCCTGCTAATGAATATGAGACAGGTGATGGACGAAATGCGCTCCGATATCATCAGTAACTGTGACTCCATCGTCTCGGGTGCTGTCAAATGAGAGATTACGGCGGCTCTGGAGTCAATCGAAGCTAAACTGGCCTCTCAGACGGAGACTATAACGGACCTCGAGCGTTCGGCTAACGACCACGATAGCAGGCTAGCCGACCTTCAAGCTAATGTTAGCATGCCTAACACCCTGGTCGACTCTCGCTCGCCAGGAAAGGCGAGGACCTGGAGGAGCGGTCAAGATGGAATAATGTACGCCTGGTGGGCCTGTCTGAGGGTCTGGAAGACCTATTGGGACTTGATGACAAACCTGTACTGGATCGGGCCCATCGTACCCTCCGTGCAAGGCCCAAAGATGGAGAACCTCCACGTCCGCTTGTTATTCGGGTTAACCTGTTTCAAGTTCGGAACCAGATTCTGCGACGCGCCGGGGAAGCCTCTCCTCTCTCCTACAATGGCGGGAGGATCTCGATTTCCCCGGATTTCACTCCAGCGGTGGCCAAGAAACGGGCCGCCTCTGCCAAAGTGAAGAAGGAGCTCCACTCTTGCCCAAACATCAAGTCTGCTCTTCTCTACCCGGCAACACTTGGCATTACCTTACCCAGCGGACAAGCTCACAGGTCTGATGGCCCTGCCTTGGCATCAGATTTGTTGAGAAAAACATTAAAAAAGTTGTCGATCCTGATGCAGTTTATTTTTTTATTTTTTTAAATGTATTTCTGATTTTTCCCTTTTTTTCTCCCAATTTAGTGGCCGATTGATCCCTAATTTTAATTCAAACACCCACCCTCGTATTGCATGCGTTCGCCAACTGCATCTCTCCGGCCGGCAGTCTCGAAGGAGACGCCTCCCCACTTTCGTGACTAGGCGAATCCAAGCCGAACCACTGTTTTTCCGACACACACAGAGACGCATTCACATGATGAACACAAGCCGACTCCGCCCCCCTCCCGAAGACAGCGTTGCCAATGATTGCTGCTTCATCGAGTCCGGCCATAGTCGGATCTGACGAGACCGGGGCGCGAACCCCAGTCCCCAGTGGGCAACTGCATCGACACCAAGCCGATGCTTAGACCGCTACGCCACCGCGGACTTGATCCTGATGCAGTTTAGCTGACATGCTAACTGGCTAGCTGGTTAGCCGCTACTGCCAGTCAATAAGACTACATTTCCCACAGTGCCTTGCTTCAGGGACGTTAGATTGCCTACTGTTAGAGACCAGTCTATGCTAGAGACTGATGTTACCACTGTTTTCTGTTCACTTTTTGCTGTTTTTTTTATCTCAAGTTGTTTACAGTTAAAACTTGAATACACGTTTGCTGTTTAATTATGCATGAATACTTCAACCTCGATGTTTTAACAACAGGAGTCACTTTCATGTTAAGCTTGTTTGATGCTGCAAATTCATGCTGCTTGTCTACTTTTTCTAGGGTGGAATAGTTACATGTAGCTGCTTAGACCATACATATTTACATTATTAGGCTATAAGCCTGTTTATTATTGTATATTTGTATTGTTTCCTTAAAATGTCACATTTTCTTGGTGGACGCCAAGTAGTGTTTGGTGGTTTTTATCAGAGCTGCTAGGAGGCGTGATAGTTTGTGTGTTTTTTGGGGTCAAGTTGCACGCATCCCGTTTGGGGGGATGCTTTTGCCAGTGGGTGGGTGGAAGGGCTTTTGGTTTTGGTTCGGTTTTGTTTTTCGTTTTTGTTCTTGGTCCTCTCTTTTCTTTTTTCCCCATCAGTCAGGCATTTGTTTTCAGTGTTATGCTCTACTGCTGTCACACTACCCTTGTATATAGCACTGTATATGCTTAGTCATGTCTCATACTAATTTAAAAGTGCCTTCATATGGGGGGGGGCATTAAATTTGTTAGTTTTAACTGTGAAGGACTCAATAACCCCACAAAACGTAGCAAGGTGTTGCATCATCTTCGCACTCTCGGTGCTCAGGTGATCTTTTTACAAGAAACCCATCTTAAAGCTTCTGATCATGCCAGATTGAAAAGGGAATGGGTGGGTCAGATATACCATTCTACATTCCAGGGCAAATCATGGGGGTTGCCATTCTGCTGCATAAATCTGTTCCATTTATTTATTCATCTGTTATTTCTGATCCAAATGGTAGATTCTTTATTGTTACTGGCCAAATACATAACACTCACTTGATTTTGGCAAATGTAGTATATGCTCCAAATTATGACGATGAGGCCTTTTTTAAACAGCTCTTCTCAACTCTCCCTGATATGTCTTCACACTGTTTGATTTTAGGAGGTGACTTTAATTGCTGGCTCAATCCTCAGTTGGACCGCTCCTCCTCTAAGGTTTGCTCACCTTCGAAATCTGCCAAAGTAATCCAGTCTTTCATGGAAGAGTTTGCAGTTCCTGATGCCTGGCGCTTTTGCAACCCCTCTAAAAGGGAATATTCTTTCTTCTCCCATGTGCATCACACTTTCACCCGTATTGACTTTTTCTTGGTTGATAATAGACTACTTTCATCTGTGTCCGACTGTAAATACAATGCTATTGTTATATCTGACCATGCTCCAATCTCAATGAAAATATTTTTTTAAAACATAATCAACACGCACTCACCATGGCGTCTTAATACACGCTTACTATCGAAATTTGTTAACTTTGTTTCACAACAGATTGACTTTTTTGTGAGTGTAAACAAAACACCTGATGTGTCTGCTTCTTTGCTGTGGGAGACATTAAAGGCATATATTAGGGGGGAAATAATGTCTTATTCAAGACAGGAGAGAAAAGTTAGAGAGGAAAAATTATCTAGGCTGGCAAAGAGTATTTCTCAACTTGATCACTCCCCAGATATTTACAAGGAACGTCTCTCCTTACAAGCTGAGTACGATGCCCTCATGACTCATCGCACTACTGAGCTCTTGCTCCAGTCGAGATCCCGGTTCTATGAACATGGTGATAAGGCCAGCAAGCTACTATCACACCAGTTGCGCCAAATGGCTACATCGTGTCACATTTCTCAGATCCAAACAGATTCAGGTAAAACTACTGACCCTTTAGAAATTAATAATATTTTTAAGGAATTTTATATATCTCTTTACTCTTCTGATCAAGGTCCATCTCCTCCTAATTATGATACCTTCTTTGAAAATCAAGACATTCCCTCTATTAGTCTATCAGACGTGGAAGTATTAAAGAATTCAATTACTATTTCAGAACTTCACGCAGCTGCTACATCTCTGCAATATGGGAAGTGCCCAGGCCCAGATGGTTTTCTGTCTGAATTTTATAAGAAGTTTTGGCACAAGTTGGCCCCTTTACTATTAGATATGTTTAACGAATCACTTGTCGCTGGACGTCTTCCTCAAACTCTTAATCAAGCCTCTATTTCTCTCCTCTTGAAAAAAGACAAAGATCCCTTTGCTTGCTGCTCTTATCGCCCAATAAGTTTACTGAATGCTGACTTTAAATTGTTACCCAAATTACTAGCACTATGCCTTGAATCTGTTCTCCCTTCTATAATTTCTCAAGATCAAACAGGATTTATTCGAAATAGGCATTCATTCTCTAATCTTAGATGTTTGTTCAATGTAATTTATAATACTCCGCCTTCTGACACTCAAGAGGCTTTGATATCTTTAGATGCCGAGAAGGCGTTCGATAGAATGGAGTGGAATTATCTTTTCTTAACTTTAGCGAAATTTGGAAAAAACTTTATTTCATGAATTCGGTTACTCTATTCTTCTCCACATGCTTCAATCAGGACGAATAATATTAACTCTGACTACTTTCGCCTTTTCCGCTCTACAAGACAGGGCTGCCCCTTAAGTCCTTTATTATTTGCTATTGCCATTGAACCCCTTTCAGTAGCGCTCCAATCCAATCCCCATATTACAGGCATAGTAAGAAATGGCATGGAACTGAAAGCCTCGCTTTACGCGGATGATCTCCTTTTATACGTTTCTGGCTTGCCCACCTCTGTCCCTGCTATACTCGCCAATCTTCAGTCGTTTAGCCTGATATCGGGATACAAACTGAATTTGAGCAAAAGTGAAATATTTCCTATTAATACCGCCGCTAAAGATTATCCCTTGCATACTCTACCCTTTAAGATTGCCCAACACAGTTTCACATATTTGGGAATTAAAGTCACGCAAAAAATGGAGGATCTTTATAAAGCAAATTTTACCCCCTTTGCTGATCCTAATTAAAGGGGATTTGGATCGCTGGCCCGTTCTTAATCTTTCTTTATTGCACGAGTCAATACGGCCAAAATGAATATTCTCCCACGCTTTTCCTATCTATTTCAATGTATACCTCCTCAGACGTTTTTCCACAAAGTGGACAGCATGATCCTGGAGTTTGTATGGAATAAGAAAGTTCCTAGAATGCGTAAGCAATATATACAAAGGCCTAAACTGCTCGGTGGCATGGCACTGCCTAACTTTAGATTTTATTATTGGGCTTCCAATATAAGAATTTTTAAATCCTGGCTTCAACTTGAGGCCTCTCAACCCCCTCCTGCATGGCTTATCATAGAATCCAATTCGGCTAAACCTGCGTCGTTAAAAGCTTTGCTACACTCCCCTATCCATTCCTCCACATCTCCATATACTAAGAATGTAATTCTTAAAACATCTCTTAGAATCTGGGTTCAGTTTAAGCGCTTCTTTGGCCTACAGACTTTTTCTACCTATGCTCCACTAGCCGCCAATCATGTTTTCCCTCCTTCCCTGATGGATAGTGTCTTTTTACGGTGGGAAAGGCTTGGCATCAACACCTTTAAAGACTTGTATATTGATAATGTTTTTGCCTATTTTCAGCAATTGTCAGACAAATTTTCACTTCCTAAGCATCATTTTTTTCAGACATCTGCAGGTCCGGAGCTTTGCTCATAATATGTTTCCTATATTTCCCCACCTACCTAATGATTCTGTTCTAGATAGTTTCCTGACACCAATCCCAACCTTAAAAGGCTCCATCTCATATATTTATAACCACATTTATCTTTTATGTCCAAACTCCTTAAATTCCATTAAGATGTTATGGGAGAAGGATTTAGGGGAGGCAATATCAGAGGAAATTTGGGCGGAGATTTTAAAACGAGTTCATAAATCCTCTATTTGCGCGAGGCATAGCCTTATTCAGTGTAAATTGGTTCATCGCACTTATTATACTAATGCCCGTTTGTCAAAGTTCTATGATGGGGTGTCCCCTGCATGCAACAGATGCCAGCATTCACCTGCGGATCTTATACATATGCTCTGGCTTTGCCCATCTTTGCATAAATATTGGACAGAAGTTTTTAATATAATTCCTGTAATAAGTGGGGAAAAGTTGAACCTGACGCTTTTGGTGCATTATTTGGAGTCTTTCCTATGTTACCAACTATCTCTGCAGTTAAAAAAGACCTCCTGGCTTTACCACTTTCTTGGCAAGGAGACTAATAGTAATTAAATGGAAGACACAGGTGTCACCTTCTTATTTTCACTGGGCTCGAGACGTTCTCTATTTTCTCAAATTAGAAAAACTTCCCGGACTGATAAACTTTTTTATGGTTTACAGTGCTACTGATGCGGGGCTGGGTGCAGTTTAACTGCTGTTATACCAATGTATTGTGGCGTGCGTGGGTGGGTGGACGCGTTGGTCCTTGGCTGGTGGGTCGGGCCCTTTAGTCGGGGCGCTGGCCCGTGTCTCCCGCTCCGCGGGCGGCAGCATTGGCCGGTCAGCTGGGGGGTCCGGCCTGTTGGTCGGGGGCCGGCGTGTCTGCTTGTCCGTGCGCGTTACAGTATTGTCTAGTAGGGACACCACTGTTTGCTGACTGATGTTTTGTTTTTGGGTTTTTTTTCCCCCCTCCTCTCTTTTGGCTGCTTTTTAGTTTTAGTTTTAATTTTTTTTGTTTTTTCCTTTTTTATTGTTATTTTCAGTTTATTTTCTGAGGCAGTAATGCTGTTTTTGTGTATAACATTTTTGATTGTCACTTTTTTACAGTATTTTGATAATAGAGAAGTTTATCGTATATGTACATATACATATATATTTATACCTGTTTTGGATAAAAAAAATTGTAATGCACTGGTGGCACACTTGTATTTTCATGTAAAACTTAATAAACAAAGTAAAAAAAAAAATATATATATATATATACACTACCGTTCAAAAGTTTGGGATCACCCAAACAATTTTGTGTTTTCCATGAAAAGTCACACTTATTCACCACCATATGTTGTGAAATGAATAGAAAATAGAGTCAAGACATTGACAAGGTTAGAAATAATTATTTGTATTTGAAATAAGATTTTTTTTACATCAAACTTTGCTTTCGTCAAAGAATCCTCCATTTGCAGCAATTACAGCATTGCAGACCTTTGGCATTCTAGCTGTTAATTTGTTGAGGTAATCTGGAGAAATTGCACCCCACGCTTCCAGAAGCAGCTCCCACAAGTTGGATTGGTTGGATGGGCACTTCTTGCGTACCATACGGTCAAGCTGCTCCCACAACAGCTCAATGGGGTTCAGATCTGGTGACTGCGCTGGCCACTCCATTACCGATAGAATACCAGCTGCCTGCTTCTGCTCTAAATAATTCTTGCACAATTTGGAGGTGTGTTTAGGGTCATTGTCCTGTTGTAGGATGAAATTGGCTCCAATCAAGCGCTGTCCACTGGGTATGGCATGGCGTTGCAAAATGGAGTGATAGCCTTCCTTATTCAGAATCCCTTTTACCCTGTACAAATCTCCCACCTTACCAGCACCAAAGCAACCCCAGACCATCACATTACCTCCACCATGCTTAACAGATGACGTCAGGCATTCTTCCAGCATCTTTTCATTTGTTCTGTGTCTCACAAACGTTCTTCTTTGTGATCCAAACACCTCAAACTTGGATTCATCCGTCCACAACACTTTTTTCCAGTCTTCCTCTGTCCAATGTCTGTGTTCTTTTGCCCATCTTAATCTTTTTCTTTTATTGGTCAGTCTCAGATATGGCTTTTTCTTTGCCACTCTGCCCTGAAGCCCAGAATCCCGCAGCCGCCTCTTCACTGTAGATGTTGACACTGGTGTTTTGCGGGTACTATTTAATGAAGATGCCAGTTGGGGACCTGTGAGGCGTCTGTTTCTCAAACTAGAGACTCTAATGTACTTATCTTCTTGCTCAGTTGTGCAATGCGGCCTCCCACTTCTTTTTCTACTCTGGTTAGAGCCTGTTTGTGCTGTCCTCTGAAGGGAGTAGTACACACCGGTGTAGGAAATCTTCAATTTCTTAGCAATTTCTCGCATGGAATAGCCTTCATTTCTAAGAACAAGAATAGACTGTCGAGTTTCAGATGAAAGTTCTCTTTTTCTGGCCATTTTGAGCGTTTAATTGACCCCACAAATGTGATGCTCCAGAAACTCAATCTGCTCAAAGGAAGGTCAGTTTTGTAGCTTCTGTAACGAGCTAAACTGTTTTCAGATGTGTGAACATGATTGCACAAGGGTTTTCTAATCATCAATTAGCCTTCTGAGCCAATGAGCAAACACATTGTACCATTAGAACCACTGGAGTGATAGTTGCTTGAAATGGGCCTCTATACACCTATGTAGATATTGCACCAAAAACCAGACATTTCCAGCTAGAATAGTCATTTACCACATTAGCAATGTATAGAGTGTATTTCTTTAAAGTTAAGACTAGTTTAAAGTTATATTCATTGAAAAGTACAGTGCTTTTCCTTCAAAAATATGGACATTTCAATGTGATCCCAAACTTTTGAGCGGTAGTGTATATATATATATGAAGAAGAAAAAAAAGGGAGATGAGAAAAAAATTTTAAATAACAAGGGTCAGAGGTTATTATGCCAAAAGACTCGTAATGTTTCAGGGATAGCTCATTGTTTTTGTTATTTACGATTTTTAATGATTTAATAAGATAATTTAATTCAATCAAAAATACATTAAATTTTGGAATAGATTTCCGGTATCTGTTTTCATGTATAAAAAAAACTTGCCACACAGAATAAAGACATTAATAACATATTCAATCGAATGGTTCTCATGGGTAAAGTAGCAGATTACATTTTTCATTGTAAATACATTAATTTCCTTCAGAAAAAAACTGAAGTGCTGATTAAAGCCATGCCAAAAAGCTTGAATAAATTCGCATTCATGAAATACATGTGAAATAGTTTCCTCATCTTTCCCACAAAAATTACATCTTCCAAATCTAAGTATTTAGCTAGTAATTTGTTACATGGGTATAGTTTATGTAGAATTTAAGTGAATCTCTTTGGATTTATTAGGGATACAGAATTTATATGGTAATAACCAGGCTTTTTTCCAATCTATGTCCGGAATTAAAGCATTCCAAAAGAACTCATTCTGCCAAAAAGCACCACAGGAGGTCATTCCTGCCCGTGGCCATCAAACTTTACAACTCCTCTCTCAGACTCAGACTGTCAGACATTCTGAGTTAATGGTCACTGGATTGGCCTGTCAGGTTTTGTTGTGCTGCTTGTTGTGTGCTGCGGTAGTGCAGTATAGATAGGCTGTTATGTGCACCATGCTTGTTGATATATTTTGTTCTTATTTCTATTTCTTATTTTAGCTTTATTTCCATTTATTTCTGTTTCTATTTTCTTATCTTGTATCTTGTTAGTTTTTAGTTATTAGAACGTGAGTGTCTACAATAGAACCCAATTTCCCCTCGGGGATGAATAAAGTATTCTGATTCTGACTCTGATTCCCTCTGGAAGATATCTTGTTTTTTGAGTGAAATACATTTCTAATAAATCTACTATTGCATTTTTTTATCAAGTAAGGTACATCCTTCTAAAACTACATTTGATTCCAACCTATTGTCGTTTCCAAAGCATACTAGGTGAGATCTTACTAGCTGAATAATTCCTGCAGGAACAGCCTTATATATGGAATTAAATTCTCTAGCATGTACAGGGAACTGATGTTTCTAAAAACGTATAATATACAAGTATATTCCCGTTTTTGTCAAATAAATCCGTTACTTAAGAGATTCCCTTTTCATGCCACGAAGAGAAACGTATAGATTTTTCTTAATAGTAACGTCTTCATCGTTCCACAAGAGGGTTTGGGCGGAGGGGGGCATAGCAGTTTCCACGCTAAGAGAGCCTGCTGACAATTTGATGGGTAACTGACGAGTTGCTGCACTGTAGTCGAGAGTTTCCATTGACTTCGAGGTGGCGTCCGTTGTTGTTGTTTTTTGTTTGTTTGTTTTTTTCGATTATAGATAGTTTTTCAAAGATGGAGCTGAGAATATCTGTACTTGACTGGGAGGGGGATTCTCACTTGGAGTGGGCGGCAGCGTAGCTGAGAAAGGGTCAGTGGTCACGTTTTTACTGCTAAAGCTAACGTTACCGTTTAAAGAGGTCCGCGTCTGTTCTTCCATGTTTTGTCTTTTCCCGTCTTCTTTACCCATGAATACAAGTAGATATTGCGTCTTTTGTTTACACTGGATCACACACAATTAATATGCGTATATTAGAGAAAGTTACTGAGTTGTTAAAATGTGATAAAATTTATCACAAATACCTCGGTTCGCAGGCACGTTTTGAAGAGCGTCTAGGGGTCACGGCGCCATCTTGGCTCCAGTTTGTGTCCCCGCCCGCTGGTTACCATATCCGGAGCAGGACGGTGTGCGGAAGCAGAAGTGACGTAATAATAGCGCGGAGAAAGAGGAAGCGCAACACTCCTTGTGCCGCTAGCTGGCGGGCTACACAGGCAGGCTTCGTACATAACATATCGGTAGCGTAATTTGCTAAGTAGGCTAATAAGTCGTCGTGACACATGAATACAAGTGAATACGTCTAACCTGTGGCTTCTTAGGCGAATGTATATTTCGCCGTCAGTATTAATGCCAGTATTAGATTTCTCTGGTTACAAACCACCGTTGCTAAACCTTATTGCATGCATGTATTCAAGTGAGTGCGAGCTAACTAACTAACGTATTGCAACGCGCATGGATAAGCAGACACGTTGGTCCTTGACTAACGGGTCGGACCCTTTAGTCGACTGGTTAACGTTGTCGCTTGCGGAGTGGGAGACACGGGTTCGCGTATGGTAGCGAATTCGGGGGGCAGCTCGGCCGGACCGTCACAGCTGGGACGCGAACTCGGATTTTCCGCACCGCGGGCGACAACGTTAACCAGTCGGCCAAAAGGTCCGGCCCGTTTGCCAAGGGCTAGCGAGCCTATCTATCCATGTACGTTACACTACCCCCCCTCCTTCGGGAAGGATGGAGGGGACCGCCACCACAGCCGGCTGTGGCCACCATCATCGTCCATGGAGACTACGTTATGTTACGTCATGTTGGGGAGGTAGTGTAACGTACACGAATAAGTTAACGGGTCGGACCCTTTAGTCGACTGGGTAACGTTGTCGCCCGCGGTGCGGGAAATCTGAGTTCGCGTCCCGGCTGTGACGGTCCGGCCGGGCTGCCCACCGAATTCGCCACATTGGTGTCAGAAGTGGGATGGTGAGATCGTGAAGGACCGTGAGGCTATCGGAAGTGTTTCCCGAAGGAGGGGGGTATTGTAACGTGTACTACTCCCTTCAGAGGACAGCACAAACAGGCTCTAACAGGTACTATTTAATGAAGATGCCAGTTGGGGACCTGTGAGGCGTCTGTTTCTCAAACTAGAGACTCTAATGTACTTATCTTCTTGCTCAGTTGTGCAACGCGGCCTCCCACTTCTTTTTCTACTCTGGTTAGAGCCTGTTTGTGCTGTCCTCTGAAGGGAGTAGTACACACCGGTGTAGGAAATCTTCAATTTCTTAGCAATTTCTCGCATGGAATAGCCTTCATTTCTAAGAACAAGAATAGACTGTCGAGTTTCAGATGAAAGTTCTCTTTTTCTGGCCATTTTGAACGTTTAATTGACCCCACAAATGTGATGCTCCAGAAACTCAATCTGCTCAAAGAAGTGCCCATCCAACCAATCCAACTTGTGGGAGCTGCTTCTGGAAGCGTGGGGTGCAATTTCTCCAGATTACCTCAACAAATTAACAGCTAGAATGCCAAAGGTCTGCAATGCTGTAATTGCTGCAAATGGAGGATTCTTTGACGAAAGCAAAGTTTGATGTAAAAAAAATCTTATTTCAAATACAAATCATTATTTCTAACCTTGTCAATGTCTTGACTCTATTTTCTATTCATTTCACAACATATGGTGGTGAATAAGTGTGACTTTTCATGGAAAACACAAAATTGTTTGGGTGATCCCAAACTTTTGAACGGTAGTGTATCTAAAATTATAGCTGAACCACTAATCATAGCGCTGGAAGCACAGCTTATCTGCCTAGCAACTGCTGAGGCACAACGTTCTGATAGGGAGACAAAATAATTTCTTTCATTTAACTTCACATTCCAACACAAACTGAATAGGCACGTTTGAAGGATTTATTTCCTCAGAAACATTTTGTTCAGATGTGGATTGATAAACTATGAATTCATAAAGTAAAATTAGAACTTGTGATTTTTTTAAAATAAATTTATTTCTGATTTTTTCCCCCTTTTCTCCCAATTTAGTGGCCAATCGATCCCTATTCTACTTCAAACACCCACCCTCGTACCGCATGCGTTCGCCAACTGCATCTCTCCGGCCGGCAGTCTGGAAGGAGACGCCTCGCCACTCCCGTGACAAGGCGAATCCAGGCCGAACCACTGCTCTCCACCCACACCCACACCCATTCACGTGACGAACACAAGCCGACTCCGCCCCCCTCCCGTAGAGGGCGCTGCCAATGATTGCTGCTTCATCGAGTCCGGCCATAGTCGGACCTGATGAGACTGGGGCGCGAACCCCGGTCCGCAGTGGGCAACTGCATCGACACAAAGCCGACGGCCGACGCTTAGACCGCTACACCACCGCGGATCCAGAACCTTGGATTGTTTAGATATTATTTTTTTAGAATAACTGGAGGAGCCTGATGGTTCCCCTCGTGTACGCGATTGTGAGGGTGTGTACATGTGCGTGTTATGCGTGTTTTGTGTGTGTGTGTGTGTGTGTGTGTGTGTGTGTGTGTGTGTCTTACTCTGCAGTCTGCGTGCTGGGCTGTCTCCTTGCAGTACCCGTCTCTGCAGGTAGGGGGAGGGGTTTGGTAAAGGAAGGGAAGACAGGTCGTGTGTCTGCAGTTTGTACCAGTGGGGCTGGTCATCCAGTAATGCTGTTTCCAGTTCAATTAGAATCTATACACACACACACACACACACACACACACACACACACACACACACACACACACACACACACACAAAATCAACCGGTGTGTTTGCTCATGAGCCACATATCTCCTGGTAAGTGAAGGAGCAAAAAAAACTCAGAGCACATTCAAGCTTTGCTGTTATTTCATTGTCAAAAGATGGGTGAGAGGAAGAGGAAGAGATCTGGGTCCTCCATATGTTTTCCTCATGTGTCTGTTGGGAGTCTTCTGAAAACTAACATATCAAGTCAAACAACTTCAATCAATCAATCAAGTTGCATTCTATACAGCGCTTTTCTCGCTGCAACAGCCACTCTAAGTGCTTTACATTCCTGGTCAGATCTGAACGTCAGACACCTGTTACAACAAACACAAGCCGTTTCCTGTCCAGTCGCTCCCCATTTCCTGTGCGTAAGGCCACCCAAATGTGATTCACAACGATGAACTTATTCACACGTGTATTACAAAAAGATGCGACATGGGCCGTTTCAGACTCCTGACAAGGCGCAGACCAGTGACAGACCTTAGTCCATGTGCAGATAATGAGACTCCTGACATAGGGCAGACCAGTGACAGACCTTAGTCGGTGTGCAGATAATGAGACTCCTGACATAGGGCAGACCAGTGACAGACCTTAGTCGGTGAGCAGATAATGAGACTCCTGACATAGGGCAGACCAGTGACAGACCTTAGTCCATGTGCAGATAATGAGACTCCTGACATAGGGCAGACCAGTGACAGACCTTAGTCGGTGAGCAGATAATGAGACTCCTGACATAGGGCAGACCAGTGACAGACCTTAGTCCATGTGCAGATAATGAGACTCCTGACATAGGGCAGACCAGTGACAGACCTTAGTCGGTGAGCAGATAATGAGACTCCTGACATAGGGCAGACCAGTGACAGACCTTAGTCGGTGTACAGATAATGAGACTCCTGACAGTAAGCAGACCAGTGACAGACCTTAGTCGGTGTACAGATAATGAGACTCCTGACATAGGGCAGACCAGTGACAGACCTTAGTCGGTGAGCAGATAATGAGACTCCTGACATAGGGCAGACCAGTGACAGACCTTAGTCGGTGTACAGATAATGAGACTCCTGACAGTAAGCAGACCAGTGACAGACCTTAGTCGGTGTACAGATAATGAGACTCCTGACATAGGGCAGACCAGTGACAGACCTTAGTCGGTGAGCAGATAATGAGACTCCTGGCATAGGGCAGACCAGTGACAGACCTTAGTCGGTGTACAGATAATGAGACTCCTGGCATAGGGCAGACCAGTGACAGACCTTAGTCGGTGAGCAGATAATGAGACTCCTGACATAGGGCAGACCAGTGACAGACCTTAGTCGGTGTACAGATAATGAGACTCCTGGCATAGGGCAGACCAGTGACAGACCTTAGTCGGTGAGCAGATAATGAGACTCCTGACATAGGGCAGACCAGTGACAGACCTTAGTCGGTGAGCAGATAATGAGACTCCTGACATAGGGCAGACCAGTGACAGACCTTAGGCGGTGAGCAGATAATGAGACTCCTGACATAGGGCAGACCAGTGACAGACCTTAGTCGGTGTACAGATAATGAGACTCCTGGCATAGGGCAGACCAGTGACAGACCTTAGTCGGTGAGCAGATAATGAGACTCCTGACATAGGGCAGACCAGTGACAGACCTTAGTCGGTGAGCAGATAATTAGTCTCCTGACAGGGCAGACCAGTGACAGACCTTAGTCGGTGTACAGATAATGAGACTCCTGACATAGGGCAGACCAGTGACAGACCTTAGTCGGTGAGCAGATAATGAGACTCCTGACATAGGGCAGACCAGTGACAGACCTTAGTCGGTGAGCAGATAATTAGTCTCCTGACATAGGGCAGACAAGTGACAGACCTTAGTCGGTGAGCAGATAATGAGACTCCTGACATAGGGCAGACCAGTGACAGACCTTAGTCGGTGAGCAGATAATGAGACTCCTGACATAGGGCAGACCAGTGACAGACCTTACTCGGTGAGCAGATAATGAGACTCCTGACATAGGGCAGACCAGTGACAGACCTTAGTCGGTGAGCAGATAATGAGACTCCTGACATAGGGCAGACCAGTGACAGACCTTAGTCGGTGAGCAGATAATTCGTCTCCTGACATAGGGTAGACCAGTGACAGACCTTAGTCGGTGAGCAGATAATGAGACTCCTGACATAGGGCAGACCAGTGACAGACCTTAGTCGGTGAGCAGATAATGAGACTCCTCATTAAACTGCAGGGCAGACCAGTGACAGACCTTAGTCGGTGAGCAGATAATGACCAAAGAAGGCATTATGGTTGGTAACTGACTGTTAGCTCGCTAGTCAGTTAAAAGTCTAGAGCAGGGATAGGCAACATGGTCCAGAAAGGTCCGGTGTGGGTGCAGGTCTTTGTTCCAACCAAGGAGTTACACACCGGAGTCTACAAATCAAGGTCCTTACAAAGACTATTGGTTGACTAATAGAATCAGGTGTGTAACTGCTTGGTTGGAACAAAGACCTGCACCCACACCGGACCTTTCTGGACCATGTTGCCTATCCCTGGTCTAGATAACAGAGTTGGTCTTCGTGTTTGAATCACGTCCTTGATAGTTTTCAACATATTATAATGCAACATATTGTTAGACTGTCAAGATTTTTCTTCTGTGTGAAATAACTTGTTGCTGATTAGGCTACTTTTTCTGTAATGAATAGAAACAAAGGTTACGGGAGATGGGTGAGGCGTGGGGGGGGGGCAAATCAAATTCTGCTTAGGGCCCATAAAGCCTTGGGCCGGCTCTGTTCGCGGTCATAAGAGAGACTCAGACGGAGGTGCCTCTCCCCATTGTCTAAGGCTCTCCAACCGCTACGCGACACTGTCTGACGACACCCTGGTCAACCCAGCCGATGCACCTGATACTACAGCCCCCACACCTCCTGTGGCTAGCACTGTTCAGCTGGCCCGCCACTCTACTGCAAAGCCAAGTCATCGGCCCTCGTCCCGGCCAATGACTTCCCATTGTAAGACTGTGAGTGTTGTGACTTATTTGGTCACATGATTGAGTTGAATAGTAGTTCAATAATTAGTTCATGAAAACAACTGAATTATATTGTTTATTTGATTGATTGATTATTCTATTGAATACATGATTAGAGATATGATTGATTACTATATGTGATACATGATTACAGAAATATTATTTGTGATGTTAAAAAGAATAGATCGAATGTTCAGATCGCACAGTTCATATTAGAAAAGCCTACTGTATTTCTTAATGTAAAACTCAAACTCCCAGCAGGCTTAGCGACAAGGAAACAGGAAGTTGATTCGGTTGACAGTCGAGACTCGTGCGAGAGCAGTGCACTCAGAGATTAGCAAGAAAAACGTTACCATTAGCTTTGTCGAATGTATGTCTGCAACCATTTTCATATAAAGAAGCTTCGTTTTATAATCCGGTTTTTGTGGTCTTTGCTGTTCGAGAAGGGAATATAATTCCTACAGTGAGAGAGGCCGTGCTCAGAAATGGAAGTCTTCCTTGTCCTGAGTCGGCAGGGAATCCCTCTCGCAGATCTGTTGTCGCTACCTCGTCACAACAATTGCCAGCCCTGACACTCCATCATCAGCCAGCGACATTAACACAGCCTGCGGAAACAGATGATACTCTCTCCAGCCCTGAGAACCCACAGCCATCAGCTCCTCGTCCCCTCTTCTCCCCAACTACATTAATAGTAGGGGACTCCATAATCAGGAACATCCATGTCGTTAACGCAGCTGCACACTGTTTCCCTGGAGCCACAGTCCCTCTCAGCATTCATTAGGCCACCCTTACCCGAGGGATAGTGGGTGTAGATCGGTGTAGTGTTCGGGGACTCGTCGTTCTCCAGCGACCCCTCTGGCCCACCCGGGTGCCTGCAGTCAAGCAACTGAAAGCGTTCTCCCTACGCCTCCTTCGCGGCCTGAAGGTGACGCAATCCATGCGAGGAGGCCTCAGTGTGTAAAATAGCGAGAGCAGCCGACACGAGTTTGAAGGAAGCTGGTGTTACGCCTATCTCCTTCCTGTGGAAATGTGAGCCAGGGGAGTTATTCCACAAGAGTTCCGGCCATATGCCGTTGGGTTAATCGGGTGGGATAAGGGGAAAAACTAGAAATACATTTAGAAAAAAAAATAATAAAGCGTGTAAACACTTCATTCCACATATGCTACACACGTACCTTACAAACGAAACTATGACATCATACTGTAGCGACCAGGGAGGCAGTCGCTCTGACTGTCGGTGGTTCTGCGCTGGGGGAGCACAATGGCTGATGGGACTGTTAATGTTAGATTTAAAATTGTGTTTTAATGATGTGGTCTTCATGTTGTGGTTATTCTTGTGTTGTTGTTTTGGGGGTTCGACTCAGACTAAGTAGGAGACCGTTTACTGACTAACTGACTGTAAGACTGGGACTGATGTCGCCATTTGGGACATGGGGGGAGGGGACTCATTATATTGTTGTCCGTTCTGGCCGGTGTGAATAAAAGAGCACTTCCGGGGTCATGCAGTGTATGGGGCACAGGAGTTGTGATTAAAAAGAGATCTCTGCCTCTCGACTCAGTCTTCCACGCCGGCTCGCCATAATACTTTTCATTTTAGTTGGCAGCCCCCTACTTAAAACATCTTCCCACACACCTGTATTGTTTCTGTCTGCAAGCAGAAAGGACAGCCGCCCCCTATGCCAGGGTTGAAGTGCACCAGATACCTGTTTGTAGCTATGGCCCTTCAATGGTTGACATCGAGTAAAACTGACACGTCACAACCTCCCCTCTCAGAACCCTAACCACAAACCCTACCCCCAGAGGAAAGAAACGGCTTTGTAGAACACATGATCATTGTCATTATTTCCACTTCCAGTGTGGGAAGATGGCAGCGCAAATTCACGTTTGCAGCAGCCTCATCCAGTACCGTCCATACAGTGTCTTTGTCCATGTCTGTGTCTAAGTTTTGTCTTCGTTTGATGGCTGGAAGAGCTGGCGCTGGATCAGCTGGGAGGGCCTGGTCTGCTGCATTCTGTGGGCCCTGCCTGGAGCTGTGCCCGAAGAGGTAACACCGAGGGCGGTCTGACAGGAGGCGGAGGTGGGGCAGGCTAAGCTAACTGCTAGCCCATGCAGACTGGCAGTTCCAACAGTCATCCTGGCTGGTGTTCGTTCTCCTGGACAGTGACTTTTTGTTGTTGTTTAGTTTGGAAATGTGTGTTCTTGTAGTTTTTGGATAAGTGTTTTTGTCTTTGTGTTGCACTGCTGTTGGCTGGGGGAAACGATATGTCGTTTCATTTCATGTACATAAGTACATGAAACGAAACGACAAATAAAGTGTTCCTGATTCCTGATTCTGATCATCACATGAACACCGTGTGTGTGTGTGTGTGTGTGTGTGTGTGTGTGTGTGTGTGTGTGTGTGTGTGTGTGTGTGTGTGTGTGTGTGTGTGTGTGTACCTCTCCTAGGAACTGGCTCTCCTCCTCTTGGACCCGGGCCTGGTCCCATACAGTCAGTTCTAACATTCTCTCTCTGAACTCGCGGCGGTGGACTGGTGAGTACATGAAGGTCTGGTTCCATTTGGGCTCCACTGATTTCTTCACTGTCTTTGTTCTCCGCTTGCTCTTGTCACTGCAATATTAAACCATGAAGACACAATAAAGATAGACAGACAGACAGACAGACAGACAGACAGACAGACAGACAGACAGACAGACAGACAGACAGACAGTACATACATACATACTACAGTATTTTCTGGTAAAAAAAATTCCTCTTATTAAATCATTAATAAAAACTGTTTAAACAGGAATGTGTCTGAGGAGTGGAGAAGAAGCATACTGGTACTGATTTTAAAGAACAAGGGTGATGTGTAGAGCTGTAACAACTACAGAGGTGTAAAGTTGATCAGCCACAGCATGAAGATATGGGAAAGAGTAACAGAAGCTAGGTTAAGAGGAGGAGAGGTGATGATCAGCAGCAGCATGAAGATTTGGGAAAGAGTAATAGAAGCTAGGTTAAGAGGAGAGGTGATGATCAGCGAGCAGCAGTATGGTTTCATGCCAGGAAAGAGCACCACAGATGTGATGTTTGCTTTGAGAATGTTGATGGAGAAGTATAGAGAAGACCAGAAGGAGGTACATTGTGTCTTTGTAGATTTAGAGAAAGCATACGACAGGGTGCCGAGAGAGGAGGTGTCAGGAGGAGGAAGTTGGGAGTTGCAGAGAAGTATGTAGGAGTGGTGCAGGATACGTATGAGGGAAGTGTGACAGTGGTGAGGTGGGTGGTTGGAATGACAGATGGGTTCAAGGTGGAGGTGGGATTACATCAAGGATCGGCTCTGAGCCCTTTCTTTTTTGCAGTGGTGATGGACAGGTTGACGGACAAGATCAGGCAGGAGTCTCCATGGACGATGATGTTTGTGGATGACATTGTGATGTGTAGTGAGAGTAGGGCGTAGATTGAGGAGAGCCTGGAGAGGTGGAGGTATGCACTGGAGAGAAGAGGAATGAAAGCCAGTAGGAGCAAGACAGAATACCTATGCGTGAATGAGAGAGAGGACAGTGGAATGGTCAGGATGCAAGGAGTGGAGGTGACGAAGGCATTTGAGTTTAAATACTTGGGGTCAACTGTCCAAAGTAATGGGGAGTGCAGGAGAGAGGTGAAGAAGAGAGTGCAGGCAGGGTGGAGTGGGTGGAGAAGAGTGTCAGGAGTGATGTGTGACAGAAGGGTACCAGCAAGAGTTAAAGGGAAGGTTTACAAGATGGTAGTGAGACCAGCTATGTTGTATGGTTTGGAGACAGTGGTACTGATGAAAAGACAGGAGGTGGAGCTGGAGGTGGCAGAGTTGAAGATGATAAGATTTTCACTGGGAGTGATGAAGAAGTACAGGATTAGGAACGAGAATATTAGAGGGACAGCTCAGGTTGGACGGTGTGGAGACAAAGCAAGAGAGGCAAGATGGAGATGGTTTGGACATGTGTGGAGGAGAGATGCTGGGTATACTGGGAGAAGGATGCTGAATATGGAGCTGCCAGGGAAGAGGAGAAGAGGAAGGCCAAAGAGGAGGTTTATGGAGGTGGTGAGAGAGGACATGCAGGTGGCTGGTGTAACAGAGGAAGTTGCAGAAGACAGGAAGAGATGGAAACGGATGATCCGCTGTGGCGCCCCCTAACAGGAGCAGCCAAAAGTAGTAGTAGTAGTTTAAACAGGAATGTGTCTATAACATTCATAACTTAGCCACTGAGGATGCACAAGCCAGTGCATTCTTAGTGCCGGTCCCACACCCGGGTAAATGGGGAGGGTTGCATCAGGAAGGGCATTCGCCATAAACCTTTTGCCAAATCAAATATGCAGATCATAATTCAGACTTCTATACCGGATCGGTCGAGGCCCGGGTTAACAACCCAGGTACTGTTGGCCAGCAGGGTGCCGGTGGAAACTATACTACTTTTGTAGTAAGGAGAGGGGGGGGGGAGGCATGTGCAGAGTCAGCAGGAGAGGAGGAGGGGTAGGAGTGTGGAGGTGAGAGTCAGAACTTTGAATGTTAGCACTATGACTGGTAAAGGGAGAGAGTTGGCTGATATGATGGAAAGAAGGAAGGTAGACATACTGTGTGTGCAAGAGACAAGATGGAAGGGGAGTAAGGCCAGGAGTATCGGAGGTGGGTTCAATGCCCTGATGAAACCTTTCACCATGTCCGTCACTGACTGCACCAAGACCAGCAGGGAAGAAGTCCAAGTGTGATGCAGAACATGAATTTTCAATGATATGTTGCACGTCATGGTGTTGTGTGTTTTAAGCATGTTGTCAAGCAGCTCAGTGTAGTTTGGTGTTCTGTAGTTGCCAAGAAAATTCTCAACAACATCCTTAAATGCCTTCCATGCTATGTTCTTTGGCTCACTAGCAGATCTTCTACCTTCCTGTCACTGAGGACCAGTCTGATTTGTGACCAACAACGCCTTCCTTCATCTTGGCACCAGTTATTCTTGTGAACATCTGTCTCAGATAGTGGAACCCACCACCTTCTTTGTTCACTGCTTTCACAAAGTGTTCATCGATCCAAGTTTTACATGAAGAGGAGGCAGGAATATCTGTGTGAGGTGGACAAGTGGTTTATGCACCACACTTTTCTGCCCTGGAACGAGATGCCTATGGAGCAGCCAGTTCTTTTTAATGTGATGTGACTGTAGCAGGGCTGTCCCGTTCACACAGGAAACGCCAGTACTTGGTATATCCCAGCTACATTCCAAGTAGCAAAAAAGTATTACATGTACTATGACTACTACATCATATAGTACTACTATGATATGATTACCAAGTGTTTATTATAGTAGTTGTTACATTAATTCATCTGCTAGTTGTTGACTCTCTTGTGAGTCAACTTGGATAAAAGGGTCACTGAAGAAAAAACTTTCTTTTTTCATCATTAAGATCCCAACAAACTACTACTCAGACCACTTTCTGCAAGCATTCTTGCAGCAGATAAAACACAGCTCAGATATCCAACTGACCAACCTTCCTACCTTTGTTAACCATTCCCAGCTGTTTCCTTAACCCTTCCTACCTTCTGTCGGGGAGGAAGTAGATTTTGACGTAGGGGTTGCGGGGTCTCCCGTCCTCTCTTGCAGAAAATCCTTTGGCTCCCAGGATTGTGACAATCAGCTGGTGACCCACCTTGTCATACCACAACTTCACCTGCAGGAAGAGAGACACACACACACACACACACACACACACACACACACACACACACACACACAAAGTCCTGGCATCAGAGCAAAGGGCGGGGTCACCAACTCCATAACACACCGTTTATATTAAAACCACTGGAAATGTGAAAATGGCCAACACAAGAAAAGCTGACTGAAAATAAAAACAATAGAATAAATGAAATATCAGTGTGAATGAATAAGATCATTGCTGTATTCATTCACAGTTTTCAAAAGGTAGAAAACCCTCTGGTAATAATAACACCCCTTGTGGAAGTGCTGCTGACATCTAACACATGACATGGCTCTGTGTCTCTTCTGCTAAAGTCCTGGCTGGTCTGTACTGGTCTGAATCCAGTATTACACTTCACTTTTCTGAAGCTGGACACTACAGACAGCACTGGGATTACACCAGTAACACCATAGCGAGTAAACAGGTTAGCCCATCTGCAAACCTGTCAGTCCAAATCAGAGTCCACAGTAAGCTTGGTCTATAACACTGAGACCGTCTCCCTACCCTGCTGTATTGCTCCCTAGCTGTGTGCTCCTAAATGCGTGAATCACAATAATCTAATAATTACTCCTACCACTGGTAGTGGTGAAATGGGTAACAAAGTACCTAATAACCTACAGAACCAAACATCTAACGTTATCAAGAATGTGACCACATATCGTCCAAAGTGTTGGTCGTCAAAACTGTCAACAAGGTGTCTAATTCCAATTAATGTTTCACCTATTGGTAGCTCTAAAGTTCTGCCTACTACTGATCAGTTCCACAAGATGCTTGAATTTAATAAATATGAGATCATTGTCTACCAAAATAAGCTATAAAACAAACAAACGAGGATAAATCAGCTATAAAACAAACAAACACGAGGATAAATCAGCTATAAAACAAACCAACATGAGGATAAATCAGCTATAAAACAAACCAACATGAGGATAAATCAGCTATAAAACAAACAAACACGAGGATAAATCAGCTATAAAACAAACCAACATGAGGATAAATCAGCTATAAAACAAACCAACATGAGGATAAATCAGCTATAAAACAAACCAACATGAGGATAAATCAGACTATAAAACAAACTAACATGAGGATAAATCAGACTATAAAACAAACCAACATGAGGATAAATCAGACTATAAAACAAACCAACATGAGGATAAATCAGACTATAAAACAAACCAACATGAGGATAAATCAGACTATAAAACAAACCAACATGAGGATAAATCAGACTATAAAACAAACCAACATGAGGATAAATCAGCTATAAAACAAACCAACATGAGGATAAATCAGCTATAAAACAAACCAACATGAGGATAAATCAGACTATAAAACAAACCAACATGAGGATAAATCAGCTATAAAACAAACCAACATGAGGATAAATCAGCTATAAAACAAACAAACATGAGGATAAATCAGACTATAAAACAAACCAACATGAGGATAAATCAGCTATAAAACAAACCAACATGAGGATAAATCAGACTATAAAACAAACCAACATGAGGATAAATCAGACTATAAAACAAACCAACATGAGGATAAATCAGCTATAAAACAAACCGACATGAGGATAAATCAGCTATAAACAAACCGACATGAGGATAAATCAGACTATAAAACAAACCAACATGAGGATAAATCAGCTATAAAACAAACCAACATGAGGATAAATCAGCTATAAAACAAACCAACATGAGGATAAATCAGTTATAAAACAAACCAACATGAGGATAAATCAGCTATAAAACAAACCAACATGAGGATAAATCAGCTATAAAACAAACCAACATGAGGATAAATCAGACTATAAAACAAACCAACACGAGGATAAATCAGCTATAAAACAAACCAACATGAGGATAAATCAGCTATAAAACAAACCAACATGAGGATAAATCAGACTATAAAACAAACCAACACGAGGATAAATCAGCTATAAAACAAACCAACATGAGGATAAATCAGCTATAAAACAAACCAACATGAGGATAAATCAGACTATAAAACAAACCAACATGAGGATAAATCAGACTATAAAACAAACTAACATGAGGATAAATCAGCTATAAAACAAACCAACATGAGGATAAATCAGACTATAAAACAAACTAACATGAGGATAAATCAGCTATAAAACAAACCAACATGAGGATAAATCAGACTATAAAACAAACCAACATGAGGATAAATCAGCTATAAAACAAACCAACATGAGGATAAATCAGCTATAAAACAAACCAACATGAGGATAAATCAGCTATAAAACAAACCAACATGAGGATAAATCAGACTATAAAACAAACCAACATGAGGATAAATCAGCTATAAAACAAACCAACATGAGGATAAATCAGACTATAAAACAAACCAACATGAGGATAAATCAGTTATAAAACAAACTAACATGAGGATAAATCAGACTATAAAACAAACCAACATGAGGATAAATCAGCTATAAAACAAACCAACATGAGGATAAATCAGCTATAAAACAAAGCAACATGAGGATAAATCAGACTATAAAACAAACCAACATGAGGATAAATCAGCTATAAAACAAACCAACATGAGGATAAATCAGCTATAAAACAAACCAACATGAGGATAAATCAGACTATAAAACAAACCAACATGAGGATAAATCAGACTATAAAACAAACCAACATGAGGATAAATCAGACTATAAAACAAACCAACATGAGGATAAATCAGCTATAAAACAAACCAACATGAGGATAAATCAGACTATAAAACAAACCAACACGAGGATAAATCAGCTATAAAACAAACCAACATGAGGATAAATCAGCTATAAAACAAACCAACATGAGGATAAATCAGACTATAAAACAAACCAACATGAGGATAAATCAGACTATAAAACAAACTAACATGAGGATAAATCAGCTATAAAACAAACCAACATGAGGATAAATCAGACTATAAAACAAACTAACATGAGGATAAATCAGCTATAAAACAAACCAACATGAGGATAAATCAGACTATAAAACAAACCAACATGAGGATAAATCAGCTATAAAACAAACCAACATGAGGATAAATCAGCTATAAAACAAACCAACATGAGGATAAATCAGCTATAAAACAAACCAACATGAGGATAAATCAGCTATAAAACAAACCAACATGAGGATAAATCAGACTATAAAACAAACCAACATGAGGATAAATCAGCTATAAAACAAACCAACATGAGGATAAATCAGCTATAAAACAAACCAACATGAGGATAAATCAGACTATAAAACAAACCAACATGAGGATAAATCAGCTATAAAACAAACCAACATGAGGATAAATCAGACTATAAAACAAACCAACATGAGGATAAATCAGCTATAAAACAAACCAACATGAGGATAAATCAGACTATAAAACAAACCAACATGAGGATAAATCAGACTATAAAACAAACCAACATGAGGATAAATCAGCTATAAAACAAACCAACATGAGGATAAATCAGCTATAAAACAAACCAACATGAGGATAAATCAGCTATAAAACAAACCAACATGAGGATAAATCAGCTATAAAACAAACCAACATGAGGATAAATCAGACTATAAAACAAACCAACATGAGGATAAATCAGGCTATAAAACAAACCAACATGAGGATAAATCCACTATAAAACAAACCAACATGAGGATAAATCAGCTATAAAACAAACCAACATGAGGATAAATCAGCTATAAAACAAACCAACATGAGGATAAATCAGCTATAAAACAAACCAACATGAGGATAAATCAGCTATAAAACAAACCAACATGAGGCTAAATCAGCTATAAAACAAACCAACATGAGGATAAATCAGCTATAAAACAAACCAACATGAGGATAAATCAGACTATAAAACAAACCAACATGAGGATAAATCAGCTATAAAACAAACCAACATGAGGATAAATCAGCTATAAAACAAACCAACATGAGGATAAATCAGCTATAAAACAAACAAACATGAGGATAAATCAGCTATAAAACAAACTAACATGAGGATAAATCAGACTATAAAACAAACCAACATGAGGATAAATCAGACTATAAAACAAACCAACATGAGGATAAATCAGGTATAAAACAAACCAACATGAGGATAAATCAGCTATAAAACAAACCAACATGAAGATAAATCAGCTATAAAACAAACCAACATGAGGATAAATCAGCTATAAAACAAACCAACATGAGGATAAATCAGCTATAAAACAAACCAACATGAGGATAAATCAGCTATAAAACAAACCAACATGAGGATAAATCAGACTATAAAACAAACCAACATGAGGATAAATCAGCTATAAAACAAACCAACATGAGGATAAATCAGACTATAAAACAAACCAACATGAGGATAAATCAGCTATAAAACAAACCAACATGAGGATAAATCAGACTATAAAACAAACCAACATGAGGATAAATCAGCTATAAAACAAACCAACATGAGGATAAATCAGCTATAAAACAAACCAACATGAGGATAAATCAGCTATAAAACAAACCAACATGAGGATAAATCAGCTATAAAACAAACCAACATGAGGATAAATCAGCTATAAAACAAACCAACATGAGGATAAATCAGACTATAAAACAAACCAACATGAGGGTGAGAGAGACAGAGAGACAGAGAGAGAGTACTGTATTATTGCGTGAATACTGTATTTCTCCGGGAGTGCTGTATGTTGCTGCCTGCCTCGTAGTTTCATTAAAAATTGACTGATGCTACAAGAAGCCTTCTTTCTGTCATTCACATCTTTCTTTCACAAAAGAAATCTTTTAAGATAAGCTTTTGGAATAAACAGGGTTTATACTCAACTACTTTTGGTCTTAAAACCACAGACTCTGATTTTCTAAATAATATAAATGATATTGATGTTTTGATTCTGTTAGAAACATGGTGTCGATTTGATGCAGTGACTCAGTGTCCCCCAGGCTACGGGGCAGTGACTCAGTGTCCCCCAGGCTACGGGGCAGTGACTCAGTGTCCCCCAGGCTACGGGGTAGTGACTCAGTGTCCCCCAGGCTACGGGGCAGTGACTCAGTGTCCCCCAGGCTACGGGGCAGTGACTCAGTGTCCCCCAGGCTACGGGGCAGTGACTCCGTGTCCCCCAGGCTACGGGGCAGTGACTCCGTCCCCCAGGCTACGGGGCAGTGACTCAGTGTCCCCCAGGCTACGGGGCAGTGACTCAGTGTCCCCCAGGCTACGGGGCAGTGACTCAGTGTCCCCCAGGCTACGGGGCAGTGACTCAGTGTCCCCCCCAGGCTACGGGGCAGTGACTCAGTGTCCCCCCCAGGCTACGGGGCAGTGACTCAGTGTCCCCCAGGCTACGGGGCAGTGACTCAGTGTCCCCCAGGCTACGGGGCAGTGACTCCGTGTCCCCCAGGCTACGGGGCAGTGACTCAGTGTCCCCCCGGCTACGGGGCAGTGACTCCGTCCCCCAGGCTACGGGGCAGTGACTCAGTGTCCCCCAGGCTACGGGGCAGTGACTCCGTCCCCCAGGCTACGGGGCAGTGACTCCGTCCCCCAGGCTACGGGGCAGTGACTCAGTGTCCCCCAGGCTACGGGGCAGTGACTCCGTCCCCCAGGCTACGGGGTAGTGACTCAGTGTCCCCCAGGCTACGGGGCAGTGACTCAGTGTCCCCCAGGCTACGGGGCAGTGACTCAGTGTCCCCCCCAGGCTACGGGGCAGTGACTCAGTGTCCCCCAGGCTACGGGGCAGTGACTCAGTGTCCCCCAGGCTACGGGGCAGTGACTCAGTGTCCCCCCAGGCTACGGGGCAGTGACTCAGTGTCCCCCAGGCTACGGGGCAGTGACTCAGTGTCCCCCAGGCTACGGGGCAGTGACTCAGTGTCCCCCAGGCTACGGGGCAGTGACTCAGTGTCCCCCAGGCTACGGGGCAGTGACTCCGTCCCCCAGGCTACGGGGCAGTGACTCAGTGTCCCCCAGGCTACGGGGTAGTGACTCAGTGTCCCCCAGGCTACGGGGCAGTGACTCAGTGTCCCCCAGGCTACGGGGCAGTGACTCCGTCCCCCAGGCTACGGGGCAGTGACTCAGTGTCCCCCAGGCTACGGGGCAGTGACTCAGTGTCCCCCAGGCTACGGGGCAGTGACTCCGTGTCCCCCAGGCTACGGGGCAGTGACTCAGTGTCCCCCAGGCTACGGGGCAGTGACTCCGTCCCCCAGGCTACGGGGCAGTGACTCCGTCCCCCAGGCTACGGGGCAGTGACTCCGTCCCCCAGGCTACGGGGCAGTGACTCAGTGTCCCCCAGGCTACGGGGCAGTGACTCCGTCCCCCAGGCTACGGGGTAGTGACTCAGTGTCCCCCAGGCTACGGGGCAGTGACTCAGTGTCCCCCAGGCTACGGGGCAGTGACTCAGTGTCCCCCCCAGGCTACGGGGCAGTGACTCAGTGTCCCCCAGGCTACGGGGCAGTGACTCAGTGTCCCCCAGGCTACGGGGCAGTGACTCAGTGTCCCCCCCAGGCTACGGGGCAGTGACTCAGTGTCCCCCAGGCTACGGGGCAGTGACTCAGTGTCCCCCAGGCTACGGGGCAGTGACTCAGTGTCCCCCAGGCTACGGGGCAGTGACTCAGTGTCCCCCAGGCTACGGGGCAGTGACTCAGTGTCCCCCAGGCTACGGGGCAGTGACTCAGTGTCCCCCAGGCTACGGGGCAGTGACTCCGTCCCCCAGGCTACGGGGCAGTGACTCAGTGTCCCCCAGGCTACGGGGTAGTGACTCAGTGTCCCCCAGGCTACGGGGCAGTGACTCAGTGTCCCCCAGGCTACGGGGCAGTGACTCCGTCCCCCAGGCTACGGGGCAGTGACTCAGTGTCCCCCAGGCTACGGGGCAGTGACTCAGTGTCCCCCAGGCTACGGGGCAGTGACTCAGTGTCCCCCAGGCTACGGGGCAGTGACTCAGTGTCCCCCAGGCTACGGGGCAGTGACTCAGTGTCCCCCAGGCTACGGGGCAGTGACTCAGTGTCCCCCAGGCTACGGGGCAGTGACTCAGTGTCCCCCAGGCTACGGGGCAGTGACTCAGTGTCCCCCAGGCTACGGGGCAGTGACTCAGTGTCCCCCAGGCTACGGTGAAATCACAGTGCCTTCAGTTAAGCTGAACACAGCGCACTGGGGTAGAGACTCAGGAGGAATTGTGATCTGGCTAAAACTGAGCTCACCAAATAGACCACAATCGTAAAACAAAGCAAAAACCACATTTGGCTAAAAATGAATAAGCTGGTTTGTGAGGTAGATTTATGTTTGTGTGCAATACACACCCCTCCATCAGAGTCACCGTGCCACGAAGAGGAGTTCTACAGCTCCCTACACACAGAGATGTGTCACTTCCAAGACCAAGGCAAAATACTTCTGTGTCAGGACTTTAACGCACGGACAGTTCAGAACCTGACTGTACAGACCACACAGGAGATCAACATAGTATATTCATACAATCACTTCTGACCCCTCACCCACAGCCAGGAGGAACAACCCAGACAAAACAATGAACAGAAACGGGAAGGAGTTGGTGCATCTCTGCAGAGCCTCGGGCCTGAATATATTAAACGGGAGGATCAGAGGGGACCGTTTGGGACGCTTCACCTACTGTCCAGCTCTGGACAGTAGGTGACAGACATGGATCCATCCGCATTCAGTGCCTTCACTGTCAGAGCACAAACCCCCCTTTCAGACCACAGCCAGATTAATATGTACTTGAAAAAACACACCAGAGATACTTTTAAGGAACAGCCCAGTAAGCTGTACAATCTAAACCAGTCATCCAGAAGGTCTCCAAACAGCAGGGCCCAACGATTTGTACACATTTTGAATTCACCCAAAATAAAAAATATAATCAACACATTCAACAATTCACACTATCAAAATAACTTTGAAGGTGTTAATAAAGTGACAAAAGATATTAACCACATCTTCCAAACAGCTGCATTAAATACAAAACTTGGAAAAACAAAGAAACCCCGTCATCGAAATGGTAAACAACAAACCTCTGAAAACAAATGGTTTTGGTAAAGAAATGAGAAAACACTTGAGACAGGACACCAACATGACCCAGTACTACAACATGAATACTCTGAAACTCTGAACCAGTACAAATACACAGACACCAACATGACCCAGTACTACAACATGAATACTCTGAAACTCTGAACCAGTACAAATACACAGACACCAACATGACCCAGTACTACAACATGAATACTCTGAAACTCTAAACCAGTACAAATACACAGACACCAACATGACCCAGTACTACAACATGAATACTCTGAAACTCTGAACCAGTACATATACACAGACACCAACATGACCCAGTACTACACCATGAATACTCTGAAACTCTAAACCAGTACAAATACACAGACACCAACATGACCCAGCACTACAACATGAATACTCTGAAACTCTAAACCAGTACAAATACACAGACACCAACATGACCCAGTACTACAACATGAATACTCTGAAACTCTGAACCAGTACAAAAACACAGACACCAACATGACCCAGTACTACACCATGAATACTCTGAAACTCTGAACCAGTACAAATACACAGACACCAACATGACCCAGTACTACAACATGAATACTCTGAAACTCTGAACCAGTACAAATACACAGACACCAACATGACCCAGTACTACAACATGAATACTCTGAAACTCTAAACCAGTACAAATACACAGACACCAACATGACCCAGTACTACAACATGAATACTCTGAAACTCTGAACCAGTACATATACACAGACACCAACATGACCCAGTACTACACCATGAATACTCTGAAACTCTAAACCAGTACAAATACACAGACACCAACATGACCCAGCACTACAACATGAATACTCTGAAACTCTAAACCAGTACAAATACACAGACACCAACATGACCCAGTACTACAACATGAATACTCTGAAACTCTGAACCAGTACAAAAACACAGACACCAACATGACCCAGTACTACACCATGAATACTCTGAAACTCTGAACCAGTACAAATACACAGACACCAACATGACCCAGTACTACAACATGAATACTCTGAAACTCTGAACCAGTACAAATACACAGACACCAACATGACCCAGTACTACAACATGAATACTCTGAAACTCTAAACCAGTACAAATACACAGACACCAACATGACCCAGTACTACAACATGAATACTCTGAAACTCTGAACCAGTACATATACACAGACACCAACATGACCCAGTACTACACCATGAATACTCTGAAACTCTAAACCAGTACAAATACACAGACACCAACATGACCCAGCACTACAACATGAATACTCTGAAACTCTAAACCAGTACAAATACACAGACACCAACATGACCCAGTACTACAACATGAATACTCTGAAACTCTGAACCAGTACAAAAACACAGACACCAACATGACCCAGTACTACACCATGAATACTCTGAAACTCTGAACCAGTACAAATACACAGACACCAACATGACCCAGTACTACAACATGAATACTCTGAAACTCTGAACCAGTACAAATACACAGACACCAACATGACCCAGTACTACAACATGAATACTCTGAAACTCTAAACCAGTACAAATACACAGACACCAACATGACCCAGTACTACAACATGAATACTCTGAAACTCTGAACCAGTACATATACACAGACACCAACATGACCCAGTACTACACCATGAATACTCTGAAACTCTAAACCAGTACAAATACACAGACACCAACATGACCCAGCACTACAACATGAATACTCTGAAACTCTAAACCAGTACAAAAACCCGGACACCAACATGACCCAGTACTACAACATGAATACTCTGAAACTCTAAACCAGTACAAAAACACAGGACACCAACATGACCCAGTACTACAACATGAATACTCTGAAACTCTAAACCAGTACAAAAACACGGACACCGACATGACCCAGTACTACAACATGAATACTCTGAAACACTAAACCAGTACAAATACACAGACACCAACATGACCCAGTACTACAACATGAATACTCTGAAACTCTAAACCAGTACAAAAACACGGACACCAACATGACCCAGTACTACAACATGAATACTCTGAAACTCTGAACCAGTACAAATACACAGACACCAACATGACCCAGTACTACAACATGAATACTCTGAAACTCTGAACCAGTACAAATACACAGACACCAACATGACCCAGTACTACAACATGAATACTCTGAAACTCTAAACCAGTACAAAAACACAGGACACCAACATGACCCAGTACTACAACATGAATACTCTGAAACTCTAAACCAGTACAAAAACACAGACACCAGCATGACCCAGCACTACAACATGAATACTCTGAAACTCTGAACCAGTACAAATACACAGACACCAACATGACCCAGTACTACAACATGAATACTCTGAAACTCTAAACCAGTACAAAAACACAGACACCAACATGACCCAGTACTACAACATGAATACTCTGAAACTCTGAACCAGTACAAAAACACAGACACCAACATGACCCAGTACTACAACATGAATACTCTGAAACTCTAAACCAGTACAAATACACAGACACCAACATGACCCAGTACTACAACATGAATACTCTGAAACTCTAAACCAGTACAAAAACACAGACACCAACATGACCCAGTACTACAACATGAATACTCTGAAACTCTGAACCAGTACAAATACACAGACACCAACATGACCCAGTACTACAACATGAATACTCTGAAACTCTGAACCAGTACAAATACACAGACACCGACATGACCCAGTACTACAACATGAATACTCTGAAACTCTAAACCAGTACAAATACACAGACACCAACATGACCCAGTACTACAACATGAATACTCTGAAACTCTGAACCAGTACAAAAACACAGACACCAGCATGACCCAGCACTACAACATGAATACTCTGAAACTCTGAACCAGTACAAATACACAGACACCGACATGACCCAGTACTACAACATGAATACTCTGAAACTCTGAACCAGTACAAATACACAGACACCGACATGACCCAGCACTACAACATGAATACTCTGAAACTCTGAACCAGTACAAATACACAGACACCAACATGACCCAGTACTACAACATGAATACTCTGAAACTCTGAACCAGTACAAATACACAGACACCAACATGACCCAGTACTACAACATGAATACTCTGAAACTCTGAACCAGTACAAAAACACGGACACCAACATGACCCAGTACTACAACATGAATACTCTGAAACTCTGAACCAGTACAAATACACAGACACCAACATGACCCAGTACTACAACATGAATACTCTGAAACTCTAAACCAGTACAAATACACAGACACCGACATGACCCAGTACTACAACATGAATACTCTGAAACTCTAAACCAGTACAAATACACAGACACCAACATGACCCAGTACTACAACATGAATACTCTGAAACTCTGAACCAGTACAAATACACAGACACCAACATGACCCAGTACTACAACATGAATACTCTGAAACTCTAAACCAGTACAAATACACAGACACCGACATGACCCAGTACTACAACATGAATACTCTGAAACTCTAAACCAGTACAAATACACAGACACCAACATGACCCAGTACTACAACATGAATACTCTGAAACTCTGAACCAGTACAAAAACACAGACACCAGCATGACCCAGCACTACAACATGAATACTCTGAAACTCTGAACCAGTACAAAAACACAGACACCAACATGACCCAGTACTACAACATGAATACTCTGAAACTCTGAACCAGTACAAAAACACAGACACCAACATGACCCAGTACTACAACATGAATACTCTGAAACTCTAAACCAGTACAAAAACACAGACACCGACATGACCCAGTACTACAACATGAATACTCTGAAACTCTAAACCAGTACAAATACACAGACACCAGCATGACCCAGCACTACAACATGAATACTCTGAAACTCTGAACCAGTACAAATACACAGACACCAACATGACCCAGCACTACAACATGAATACTCTGAAACTCTGAACCAGTACAAAAACACAGACACCAACATGACCCAGTACTACAACATGAATACTCTGAAACTCTGAACCAGTACAAATACACAGACACCTACATGACCCAGCACTACACCATGAATACTCTGAAACTCTAAACCAGTACAAAAACACGGACACCAACATGACCCAGTACTACAACATGAATACTCTGAAACTCTGAACCAGTACAAATACACAGACACCAACATGACCCAGTACTACAACATGAATACTCTGAAACTCTAAACCAGTACAAAAACACGGACACCAACATGACCCAGTACTACAACATGAATACTCTGAAACTCTGAACCAGTACATATACACAGACACCAACATGACCCAGTACTACAACATGAATACTCTGAAACTCTAAACCAGTACAAAAACACAGACACCAACATGACCCAGCACTACAACATGAATACTCTGAAACTCTGAACCAGTACAAAAACACAGACACCAACATGACCCAGTACTACAACATGAATACTCTGAAACTCTAAACCAGTACAAATACACAGACACCAACATGACCCAGCACTACAACATGAATACTCTGAAACTCTAAACCAGTACAAATACACAGACACCAACATGACCCAGTACTACAACATGAATACTCTGAAACTCTGAACCAGTACAAATACACAGACACCAACATGACCCAGTACTACAACATGAATACTCTGAAACTCTAAACCAGTACAAAAACACAGGACACCAACATGACCCAGTACTACACCATGAATACTCTGAAACTCTGAACCAGTACAAACACACAGACACCAGCATGACCCAGCACTACAACATGAATACTCTGAAACTCTAAACCAGTACAAAACACAGACACCAACATGACCCAACACTACAACATGAATACTCTGAAACTCTAAACCAGTACAAACACACAGACACCAACATGACCCAGCACTACAACATGAATACTCTGAAACTCTAAACCAGTACAAATACACAGACACCAACATGACCCAACACTACAACATGAATACTCTGAAACTCTAAACCAGTACAAACACAGACACCAACATGACCCAGCACTACAACATGAATACTCTGAAACTCTAAACCAGTACAAACACACAGACACCAGCATGACCCAGCACTACAACATGAATACTCTGAAACTCTAAACCAGTACAAAAACACGGACACCGACATGACCCAGTACTACAACATGAATACTCTGAAACTCTAAACCAGTATGAACAGATGATTAGACGAAAGAAATTCCACTACACTAACGGAACACTTCAAGAACTTGAAAAGGCAGTAGACCAGGGTCAGTTCTGGGGCACGCTGAACAGCTTAGAAACCAAAAAGCCACAACAATTAGCAATACAAGATGGAGACATTTGGAGAAAACATTTTAATAACCTCTATACAAGTATCCCACCAGAAGAACTGAACATAAATCAAACTGAAATTAAAACCAAGTGAGACAACCTTGAATCAGCCATCAAGAATAATCAAAATCCACTAGACTACCCAGCTACACAAAGAGAGTTAACAGACAAACTGAAAACTCTTCATTCAAAAAAAGCTTGTGGCACGGATGGCATCAAAAATGAGATGCTGAAGAACAGTACCCCTGAGTTACACACTGCCATCGTTAAGCTGTTCACCATGATGCTGACTGCCGGCTGCTTTCCTGATGTCTGGAACCAGGGGCTGATCACCCTGTAATGACCTACTTTTCACTCTCACAGATGATAACACCGGTTCTGAATTAGCCGTGGAACTTCGGCATGTTTATTTCGCTCCATGCATAACGTGCACATAATCCGACTGACTCTCGTCTACCTTCCCGCTCCCCGTGGCTGCTCTGTTTTCTATCCCATAACTCCCTGTGTCCTTAAAGGTGTATTCCCCTAATACTGAACATCACACACCCCAATCTATAAAAACTGGAAGCAAATTCGACCCTAATAACTATAGAGGGATCTGTGTCAGCAGCAACATTGGGAAGATATTTTGTAGTATCCTGAATTCCAGGATACTAGCCTTTATTCAAGAAAGAAACATACAGAACCTCTGCTCATATATGCACCTTACACTTTAATTAATAAACATGTCCACCAAAAAAGGGGAGGGAAAATATTTGTTTGTATTTGTTTATCATAGATTTTAAAAAAGCCTTTGATTCCATCTGGCATGAAGGACTTTTCTACAAAATCCTTCAAAGTGGACTAGGGGGTAAGGTTTATGATCTTATAAAACGTATGTACACACACAACACGTGTGCTGTGAAAACTGGAGAGCAAAGATCAGAATATTTTACCCAAGAACGCGGTGTGAAGAAAGGATGCTGTTTAAGTCCAACATTATTCAACCTGTACATAAATGAACTTGCAGACCAGCTGGACCGTTCTGCAGCTCCAGGCTCCACACTCCATGATGCAGATTAAATACCTGCTTTATGCAGATGACCTTTGTATCATTGAGCACGCATACACTTGGTCGCCATTTCTATAACTGAACTTTATTTGCAGGTCTCTGCACATACATACAGGCAGTAGCTGTATAGCGCCCCTACAGGCCACTATAGGTACATCTCCTTTTTCTAAAGATTAAGATAAAGTTGATCTTAAAGAATAACAGATGATTATCTTCAATCTGTAACAGTACAATTATTACACTTCTCTTTACCTCCCCCCCCTTTTTTTCCCCACAAAATTAAACACTGCTTTGGAACCATACAGCATAAATTTACAAATAACATGAGTCCAGAACCCAACATGACCCTAAGAACAGAACTCCAAGGCTGCAATAAAACACAAAATTAAAAATAAAAACCCACTCTGTGTGTGTTATTAGCACTCCTCTACAAGTCCCCTAGGTCTGACAATGGTTCTACTTGGCCTTTGAACCCGCTCCACCCCCGGGGATGGTGGCTGAACCCGCTCCCCCCCAGGTGAGGGTGACTCGACGACCGGAGGGCTGTCTGTGTCTGATTGAGTATGCCCCCCTTCTATTTGCTCTCCCGGAGCCTCCCTGTCATGGCCATTCTCTACAGGCTGTGGTTCAGAGCGTGGAATCTTCAGCAGGTGTCTCCAGTTCCTGCGGATCGTGTTGCCGCTCTTGGTAAGTACCTCATATGATCTTGGAGCAGTCTCTTTGAGGACTTGTGC
>NC_079228.1:43119838-43137338 GCF_029633865.1 Lampris incognitus | reverse complement strand
CCCTACACACCCTAATTAATCAACATGTTCACCAAGAAAAATAAAGGAAAATATTTGCATGCTTCATTGATTTTAAGAAAGCAGAAAGCCTCAGGACAGTGACGTCATCAGACCTTCTAACACCACTAATAATAACCAGCCTCAGGACAGTGACGTCATCAGACCTTCTAACACCACTAATAATAACCAGCCTCAGGAGAGTGATGTCATCAGACCTTCTAACACCACCAATAATAACCAGCCTCAGGACAGTGACGTCATCAGACCTTCTAACACCACTAATAATAACCAGCCTCAGGACAGTGACGTCATCAGACCTTCTAACACCACTAATAATAACCAGCCTCAGGACAGTGACGTCATCAGACCTTCTAACCCCACTAATAATAACCAGCCTCAGGACAGTGACGTCATCAGACCTTCTAACACCACTAATAATAACCAGCCTCAGGACAGTGACGTCATCAGACCTTCTAACCCCACTAATAATAACCAGCCTCAGGACAGTGACGTCATCAGACCTTCTAACGCCACTAATAATAACCAGCCTCAGGACAGTGACGTCATCAGACCTTCTAACACCACTAATAATAACCAGCCTCAGGACAGTGACGTCATCAGACCTTCTAACCCCACTAATAATAACCAGCCTCAGGACAGTGACGTCATCAGACCTTCTAACACCACAAATAATAACCAGCCTCAGGAGAGTGACGTCATCAGACCTTCTAACACCACTAATAATAACCAGCCTCAGGAGAGTGATGTCATCAGACCTTCTAACACCACCAATAATAACCAGCCTCAGGACAGTGACGTCATCAGACCTTCTAACACCACTAATAATAACCAGCCTCAGGACAGTGACGTCATCAGACCTTCTAACACCACTAATAATAACCAGCCTCAGGACAGTGACGTCATCAGACCTTCTAACACCACTAATAATAACCAGCCTCAGGACAGTGACGTCATCAGACCTTCTAACACCACTAATAATAACCAGCCTCAGGACAGTGACGTCATCAGACCTTCTAACACCACTAATAATAACCAGCCTCAGGACAGTGATGTCATCAGACCTTCTAACGCCACCAATAATAACCAGCCTCAGGACAGTGACGTCATCAGACCTTCTAACGCCACTAATAATAACCAGCCTCAGGACAGTGACGTCATCAGACCTTCTAACACCACTAATAATAACCAGCCTCAGGACAGTGACGTCATCAGACCTTCTAACACCACAAATAATAACCAGCCTCAGGACAGTGACGTCATCAGACCTTCTAACACCACTAATAATAACCAGCCTCAGGACAGTGACGTCATCAGACCTTCTAACCCCACTAATAATAACCAGCCTCAGGACAGTGACGTCATCAGACCTTCTAACACCACTAATAATAACCAGCCTCAGGACAGTGACGTCATCAGACCTTCTAACACCACTAATAATAACCAGCCTCAGGACAGTGATGTCATCAGACCTTCTAACACCACCAATAATAACCAGCCTCAGGACAGTGACGTCATCAGACCTTCTAACCCCACTAATAATAACCAGCCTCAGGACAGTGACGTCATCAGACCTTCTAACACCACTAGTAATAACCAGCCTAAGGACAGTGACGTCATCAGACCTTCTAACACCACCAATAATAACCAGCCTCAGGACAGTGACGTCATCAGACCTTCTAACACCACCAATAATAACCAGCCTCAGGACAGTGACGTCATCAGACCTTCTGACACCACTAATAATAACCAGCCTCAGGACAGTGACGTCATCAGACCTTCTAACACCACTAATAATAACCAGCCTCAGGACAGTGACGTCATCAGACCTTCTAACACCACTAATATTAACCAGCCTCAGGACAGTGACGTCATCAGACCTTCTAACACCACTAATAATAACCAGCCTCAGGACAGTGACGTCATCAGACCTTCTAACACCACTAATAATAACCAGCCTCAGGACAGTGACGTCATCAGACCTTCTAACACCACTAATAATAACCAGCCTCAGGACAGTGACGTCATCAGACCTTCTAACACCACTAATAATAACCAGCCTCAGGACAGTGACGTCATCAGACCTTCTAACACCACTAATAATAACCAGCCTCAGGACAGTGACGTCATCAGACCTTCTAACACCACTAATAATAACCAGCCTCAGGACAGTGACGTCATCAGACCTTCTAACACCACTAATAATAACCAGCCTCAGGACAGTGAAGTCATTCCTCAACACATTCCACCCAACCAAACTGTCGACCAACAAAGACACAATGATGAAACCTGTTGGAATGGAACAACAAAAACCCAAAGTAAACTCCAGTTCTATGTGACTCTAAATAGACAGTACACCGTAGCAGAACATGTGACCATGTGACTGATAACACACTGAGAAAAACCCTGACAATGTACACACTCAGTGAGCACAGCCTGGCCATGGAGAAAGACCGACACACAAACTTGCTACCCCAAAGAGGACAGACAGGCTGTGTCTCACTGTGGTCAAGGAGTGGTGGAGACAGAGCTCCACTTCTTGACCACATATAAGAAAAGAATACCACCCCAAATTCACAAGAATAACAAAAACACAAATACATGTTGACTCTGCCCAGGCAACCCCTACTTATTAGGTGAAAAGCCCAATGTTCATGAGGCAACACAGTGTGTAGCAGCCACCACAAAGTGAGGTGACTAAATTCACTTCCTTCATATATGTCTGTTTGTGTGTTTGTTTGTTTTCGACTGTCTTACCTTGTTTGTGTTGCTTGTTATGACATTAAGTATTTTGTATCATATGTTATTAATGCTTTGGCAATATGACAATGTTGTCATGCCAATAAAGCACATTTGAATTAGAAATTAGAAATTTGAGAGAGAGAGAGGGAGAGAGAGGGAGAGAGAGAGAGAGAGAGAGAGAGAAGTCAGTACATCTCTTACTGTATAGTCTACTCTACAGAAAGTTACCTGGACCCTGGGGACCAGGGGTGAACTCTGTCTGAGGAATGGACTCTGTAGGAAACATGAAACCACATAAAACCAGTCACACCAACACACACCAACACATACATGGGGCACCTGCAAGGTCAAAGGTTACATGCAGAACAATGTATTTTACCCATGATGCAACTGGGCACCTGGGCTTCCACTGATGTTACCTTTGATATGTGGTATAAATTGTGGTCAGAGTTGTGTGCTGAGTAAATTGGCTCAGAAACGTGACTGGACAACACCTGTGTGGTCAGGACTGTGATTGGATGGGACATGATTGGAGGAAAAAGCCGATTGGATGAGATGAGACTAGATGACAGAGCTGACTGGATGAGACATATGAGATGTGGTTCGATGAGACCTGAGTGGATGAGATGTGATTGGCTGAGACATGTGATTATATGACAGATTAAATGGGCTGTTGCTACAGTGCATGCTGGGTACTCACAGAGACTTGTCCTGACATGTACTGCGGCGCATCACGTAACACACCAGGGCTCACGGGAGATGTCACTGATATGGACGGAGCCATTTTCTGAGACTCGAAGGAGCTAGAGCCTACACACACACACACACACACACACACACACACACAAATAGATCATCCAGCGTGGCCACGTTTTGGGAGGACATGAGGAAGTGTGAGGTGTGTTGGGTAGTGAGAAGTTGAGAGTATTGATCAGTTGCTGTGGTTTCACTAGTGACAATGGCATGTATCTCAAGTTTCCCTGTGAGGTAGTGAAACATGTATCGGACATCCATCTACAGTAATGTCCTACAATAAGAAATAGATACAGTATGCACACAAACATTTAAAGTATATTACTCAAAAACAAATAAAATATACGTGACTGCAAAGTTTTAGTTGTATGTAATGAAGCAGTGACTTGCTTGATTCCAGCTGGATGTGAGAGCCATCAGTGATTCTGGCAGCATCCCTGAGAAGTAGAAGCACACAAGGCAGAACAATCAAAACACAACATTTTAATTACAGGTTATTTTTACTTTCAAATTAATGTGTTTCATCCAGCCAGCCACTGTGATGTTTTCAGAGAAGAGGAGATCTTCATTATCCTTCAGGTTCTTAGAAGAGGAGAACTTCATTATCCTTCAGGTTCTTAGAGGAGAACTTCATTATCCATCTGGTTCTTAGAAGAGGAGAACTTCATTATCCACCAGGTTCATAGAAGAGAAGAACTTCATTATCCACCAGGTTCATAGAAAAGAAGAACTTCATTATCCTCTAGGTTCTTAGAAGAGGAGAACTTCATTATCCTCTTGGTTCTTAGAAGAGGAGATCTTCATTATCCTTCAGATTCTTAGAAGAGGAGAACTTCATTATCCTCTAGGTTCTTAGAAGAGGAGAACTTCATTATCCTCTAGGTTCTTAGAAGAGGAGATCTTCATTATCCATCAGGTTCTTAGACGAGAAGAACTTCATTATCTTTCAGGTTCTTAGAAGAGGAGAACTTCATTATCCTTCAGGTTCTTAGAAGAGGAGAACTTCATTATCCTTCAGGTTCTTAGAGGAGGAGAACTTCATTATCCTTCAGGTTCTTAGAGGAGAACTTCATTATCCATCTGGTTCTTAGAAGAGGAGAACTTCATTATCCTTCAGATTCTTAGAAGAGGAGAACTTCATTATCCTCTAGGTTCTTAAAAGAGAACGTCATTATCCTCTAGGTTCTTAGAAGATTAGATCTTCATTATCCTCTAGGTTCTTAGAAGATTAGATCTTCATTATCCTTCAGATTCTTAGAAGAGGAGAACTTCATTATCCTCAAGGTTTTTAGAAGAGAACAACTTCATTATCCATCAGGTTCTTAGAAGAGAAGCACTTCATTATCCTTCAGGTTCTTAGCTGCCCCATGTCCACCTGATATTTGAGGTAGGGTTGAGTATTGAGAAGCAGAAGTTACCAGCTAACTGTTCAGAAGTTAACTGTTCAGAGGTTAACTGTCAGAGTTAACCTATCTATTATGTTGCCCACCAACACGGGGATCACTGGTTCGAATCCCTGTGTTACGTCTGGCTTGGTCAGGTGTCCCTACAGACACAATTGGCCGTGCCTGCGGGTGGGAAGCCGGATGTGGGTATGTGTCCTGGTCGCTGCACTAGCGCCTCCTCTGGTTGGTCGGGGCGCCTGTTCAGAGGGGAGGGGGAACTGGGGGAATAGCTTGACGCCCCCATGCCCTACGTCTCCCTGGTGAAAATGAAAAGAAGCGCCTGGTAGTTGTAGGTGTGTTATTGTATAGGTGTGTGGTTGTATAGGTGTGTGGTTATGTGGTTGTGTAGGTGTGTGGTTGTGTAGATGTGTGGTTGTGTAGTTGTGTGATTGTATAGGTGTGTGTCTGACATTCTTGTGTAAGAAGTGGGGTTGTTGTGAAGTGTGTTGGTGCAGTGTTGTGTGTCTGTCACGTGTCACTCTCAACCTTCACCGCTGGCTAGCAGAATTGCGAACAGGAGAGCTGAGCACCTAAGTCTCTCCCTGCCAGTACATAGCCTCTCCAACAGCAAGCCCTATGTAGCGCCTCCTGGTGGCGACACACGGTAACGGTACACCTTGGACCCTGGCTGAAGTACAAGGGACTCGGAGGAGGTCTGGCCCCCAGACGTGCGGTACGTAGGCCCACCAGTGTGTGGATATTCCCTGATGCCCACAAACCACCCCCAGCTATGGGTTAAATAGTGCCACCTAGTGGACACCTCGGGAGAGTTATAGGCTACGGGAGTAAACCCCTACACAACGTCAACATCCACAATGCTGTTGCTTTGTGTTTTTCTTGCCCTCTTATGTGTGTTAAAGTGGGAGAGTCCTGCTGGCGTCGTGTGTGGCTGCCACTTCTCCCTCTCGCAGCCCCCCTTCCCATCCACCCCTGTATGTCTGCCCCCCTTCCCATCCACCCCTGTATGTCTGTCCCCCCTTCCCATCCACCCCTGTATGTCTGCCCCCCCTTCCCATCCACCCCTGTATGTCTGCCCCCCTTCCCATCCACCCCTGTATGTCTGCCCCCCCTTCCCATCCACCCCTGTATGTCTGCCCCCCTTCCCATCCACCCCTGTATGTCTGCCCCCCCTTCCCATCCACCCCTGTACGTCTGCCCCCCTTCCCATCCACCCCTGTATGTCTGTCCCCCCTTCCCATCCACCCCTGTATGTCTGCCCCCCCTTCCCATCCACCCCTGTATGTCTGCCCCCCTTCCCATCCACCCCTGTATGTCAGCCCCCCTTCCCATCCACCCCTGTATGTCTGTCCCCCCTTCCCATCCACCCCTGTGTGTCTGTGTTGTGTTTATCTGTTGTCTTGTTTCAACCCGTTTATTGTAAAGCCACTTTGAGTGTTAGAAAAGCGCTATATAAGACTGATTTATTATTATTATTAATATTACTGTTATTGTTATTATTATTATGTGGTTCCGGAGGTGTGTGGTTATGCAGTTGTGTGGTTGTGTAGGTCTGTTGTTGTGTGGTTGTGTGGATGTGGTTGTGTGTAGGTGTGTAGTTGGGTAGGTGTGTGGTTGTGTGGTTGTGTAGGTGTGTGGTTGTGTAGTTCTGTGGTTGTGTGGTTGTGGAGGTGTGTAGGTGTGTGGTTGTGGAGGTGTATGGTTGTATAGGTGTGTGCTTGGGTGGTTGTGTAGTTGTATAGGTGCGTGGTTGTGTAATTGTGTGGTTGTGGAGGAGTGTAAGTGTGTGGTTGTGTAGTTGTGTGTTGTGGAGGTGTGTGGTTGTGGAGGTGTGGAGGTGTGTGGTTGTGGAGTTGTATAGGTGTGTGGTTGTGTAGGTGTGTGGCTGTGTGGTAGTGTAGGTGTGTGGTTGTGTAGGTGTGTGGCTGTGTAGGTGTGTGGTTGTGTAGTTGTGTAGCTGTGTGGTTGTGTAGTTGTGGAGGTGTGTGGTTGTGTATGTGTGTGGCTGTGTGGTTGTGTAGGTGTATGGTTGTGTAGTTGTGTGGTTGTGTGGTTGTGGAGGTGTGTTGTGATGGTCGTGGAGGTGTGTTGTGTGGTTGTGTGGTTGTGTAGGTGTGTGGTTGTGTGGTTGTGTAGGTGTGTAGGTTTGTTGGTTGTGTGGTTGTGTAGGTGTATAGGTTTGTGGTTGTGTGGTTGTGTAGGTGTGTTACATTACATGACATGACATTCCAGTCATTTTGCCGATGCTTTTACCCAAAGCAACTTACAATAAGAGCATCATTTAACGTAGGAGATCAGGAGAACTACTAGTCATCAGAGGTCACAAGTGCATCTAAACAAGCATCTAAGAGCAAAACCAGTGCTACAGTAAAAGCGCAAGAAAGAGATTTGTTTTTTATTGAGTGAATACAATAAGTGCTAAGAACAAGTAACAGGGTAGTAGTTCTTGAAGTGGTGAGTTTTCAACCTGCTCTGAAAGATGGGCAGCGACTCCACTGTCCTGACATCAGTGGGGAGTTCATTCCACCACTGTGGGGCCAGGACAGAAAAGAGCCAGAACCGGGTTGATTGACAGCAGGGGCCTCTGAGCGACAGGGCAACCAGGTGTCCCGAGGCAGCAGAGCGAAATGGTCGGGAGGGGGTGTAGGGAGTGAGATATTACCATGCCAGCATAACATAAGTACATTCACCACCGACCTTTGACCCTACCCTATAGGTCCTGGAATAAAGTGAGTTATTACCATGCCAGCACAACATAAGTACATTCACCACCGACCTTTGACCCTACCCTATAGGTCCTGGAATAAAGTGAGTTATTACCATGCCAGCACAACATAAGTACATTCACCAGCGACCTTTGACCCTACCCTATAGGACCTGGAATAAAGTGAGTTACTACCATGCCAGCACAACACAAGTACATTCATCGGCGACCTTTGACCCTACCCTATAGGTCCTGGAAGTGAAGGGAGTTACTACCATGCCAGCATAACCTAAGTACATTCATCACCGACCTTTGACCCTAACCTATAGGTCCTGGAATAAAGTGAGTTACTACCATGCCAGCACAACCTAAGTACATTCATCAGCGACCTTTGACCCTACCCTATAGGACCTGGAATAAAGTGAGTTACTACCATGCCAGCATAACCTAAGTACATTCACCAGCGACCTTTGACCCTACCCTATAGGTCCTGGAATAAAGTGAGTTACTACCATGCCAGCACAACCTAAGTACATTCACCAGCGACCTTTGACCCTACCCTATAGGTCCTGGAAGTGAAGTGAGTTACTACCATGCCAGTACAACATAAGTACATTCACCAGCGACCTTTGACCCTACCCTATAGGTCAGGCCTAATCAAGTGGCGGCCCGTGGCTAAATCCGGCCCGAGGATTGTTTTTTCCGGCCCTTTGATCAATTTTTTTTATATAATTTATTACGATTTTCCCTTTTTTCTCCCAGTTTAGCGACCAATCGCTCCCTATTTCAGTTCAAACACCACCCTCGTACTGCAGGCGTTCGCCAACGGCATCTCTCCGGCCGGCAGTCTCCCAGGAGACGCCTCCCAGGAGACGCCTCCCTGGAGACGCCTCGTGGCGAGGCGCCTCCAGGCCTCCCCACTGCTTTCCCCCCCCACACCGAGACGCAGTCATGTGACGAACACAAGCCCACTCCGCCCCCTCCCGAAGACAGCGCTGCTGCCAAGCACACTGCTGCCAAGCACCGAGTCCGGCCATAGTCCGATCTGACGAGACCGGGGAGCGAACTCCGGTGCCCAGTGGGCAACTGCATCGACACAACGCCAATGCTTAGACCGCTACACCACCGCGGACCCCGATCAATTTTTTAGAACATTATAATGCATTTTCCCGCGAAGAAAGATCTGTTTTGGGGCAAGAATGCGCTCCCTCAATCTCTCCAACGGGAGACTGCTTTGTCCCGCCCCTAACTGCTCCCGACGCTCCCTACGTGCGCGCGCCGCCAGCTGCCAAGCTAGTGAGCGTGCAGCACTAACCTGCTCGCTGCTGCTAACTAGCAAACAAAATAACCCCAACATGTCACTGTCCACTTTGAAAAAGAGGAAAGTTGACAATGAAAATCGCCAATTTAATAACGAATGAACTGAAAAATGTATGTTCACTAATATCGGAACGAAGCCGACATGTGTGCTGTGTAACGAGCCTGTCGCTGTCTCAAAGGAATGTAACCTGAGGAGACAAAGCGACACTCAACACTCGAGTTTCAACACACATTTCCCAGAAGGGTCGGAAGCACGCAGGCAGAAGCTGCAGAGCCTCACCGAGAACTCTGAGCAGAGAACTCTGAGCAGAGAACTCTGAGCAGAGAACTCCGAGCAGAGAACTCTGAGCAGAGAACTCCGAGCAGAGAACTCCGAGCAGAGAACTCCGAGCAGAGAACTCCGAGCAGAGAACTCCGAGCAGAGAACTCCGAGCAGAGAACTCTGAGCAGAGAACTATGAGCATGGCCCGCTCATGTTCCCAGCAAGCGAGGACTACAATAGCCTCCCTCGGCGTAGCATGGATTCTCGCGAAAAAGAAAAACCCCTTCACCGACTCAGATACTATGGAAGAGTGCATGCTAGCCGTTCTAGAGGACATGGCGCCGGATGAAAAGGTAAAGAAGATTATCATTCCATCTATTCGGAAAATACCAATGTCCGCCACATCTACAATTAGATGAGTCGAAGCACTAGCAACGAATGTTTCCGAAACGCTTTGGGACAAGTTAAGAAAGGCGGAGGTAATGTCCCTCACTGTCGATGAGTCTACCGGTAGCGGCGATATCGCAGAGCGGTGTCTTCATGTGAGATTCTTTGATAGCGAGTGCTTTCGTGAGCATGTGCTGGGTTTAATTCCCTCGCAGGGACAAACAACCGGTCAAATAATTTTTGAGAAGATTGTTTAATTTTTCAGTGAGTCAATATGCTAGTCACAGATGGAGCCCCTTCCATGTCGGGGAGAGTGCAGGGACTCTCCACCTGCCTTGCTTCCCTCACACCACAGATGAAAAGGCAAACTCCCAGAGGACCTTCTCAACCTCCAGTCTCTTCTTTCCACTTTCTCCTCCTCCCTCTCTGCTGCTAAGGCTGCCTTCTATCGCTCTAAAATCCTATCCTCTCCCTCTAATCCTAAGAAACTCTTTGAAACCTTCTCTAGACTTCTTCAACCCCCACCTCGTCCTCCTACTTACTGCCTTCTCCCTGATGACTTCGCTAACTTCTTTGACAAGAAGGTAAACGACATCAGATCCTCCTTTTCTCACCACCCGGTTAGTGCTCCTTGCACTATCCCACCCTCTGCACCCTCCCTCACCTCTCCATGTCCCACCCTATCCCACCTCGCTCCTCTCTCCCCCGACGAGGTCCTCAACCTCATCACATCCAGTCGCCCCACCACACGCTCCCTTGACCCGGTCCCCTCCCCTCTTCTTCAGTCTATAGCACCTGAACTCCTTCCCTTTCTAACCCACCTCATCAACACCTCCCTCCAGGCAGGATGCTTTCCATCTGCCTTCAAGACTGCTAGAGTCACGCACCTTCTCAAGAACCATCACTTAACCCCTCTGATGTCAAAAACTACAGACCGGTTTCCCTTCTACCCTTTCTACCCAAAACTTTCGAACCTGCTGTTTTTAACCAACTTTCTTTGTACCTCCACCAGAACAACCTCCTGGACCCCAACCAGTCTGGGTTCAGGGTGGGTCACTCGACAGAGACGGCCCTCCTTGCAGTGACAGAATCACTGCACACTGCTAGAGCAAACTCTCTCTCCTCTGTCCTGATACTCCTGGACCTGTCAGCTGCGTTCAACACGGTGAACCACCAGATCCTCCTCTCTACCCTCGAGGGGCTGGGTGTCACAGGCTCTGCACTCTCAATGTTTGAATCCTACCTGACAGGTCGCTCCTACCAGGTGACATAGAGGGGATCTGTGTCGGAGCCTCGCAGACTGACTACAGGCGTTCCACAGGGTTCGGTTCTGGATTCTCTCCTTTCTCCCTGTACACGACATCCCTGGGTTCTGTTATTCGCTCGCATGACTTCTCTTACCATTGTTATGCCGATGACACCCAGTTGATCTTCTCCTTTCCTCCCCGTCACACACAAGTAGAGACACGCATTGCTGCGTGCTTGACTGACATCTTGCAGTGGATGGCGACACAACACCTGAAGCTCAATCTGGACAAGACAGAGCTGATGTTCCTCCCAGGGAAAGGTTGCCCACACCGAGACCTGGCTATCACCATTGACAACACCGTGGTGATGCCAACTCGGACTGCGAGGAATCTGGGTGTGATCCTGGACGATCAACTGTCGTTTGCTGCAAACGTTGCATCGGTTGCTCGCTCCTGGAGATTTCTCCTCGATAACATCATGAGGATTTGCCCATTCCTCACCGATGAGACGGCACAGGTGCTCATCCAGGCTCTGGTCATCTCCTGGCTGGACTATGGCAACTCCTTCCTTGCTGGCACCCTGGCATCGGCCATCAGACCTCTGGAGCTTGTTCAGAAAGCTGCAACTCGTCTGGTGTTCAACCGCCCTAAGTTCTCCCACACAACTCCCCTTCACACAAAAGATCAACGGGGAACCTGTGGAGAGGGTCTCCAGCTTTAAATACCTCGGCGTACACATCTCTGAGGACCTCACCTGGACTCTTCACACTCAGCACACTCTAAAGATGTCCAGACAGAGGCTCTACTTCCTCCGAAGGCTGATGAAATTCAAGGTCTCACCCTCCATCCTGAAGACATTCTATTCCTCAGCTGTGGAGAGCGTCCTAACAGATTGCATCACCGCCTGGTATGGAAACTGTTCTGCTCGTGACCGAGTTGACTTGCAGAGAGTAGTACGTTCAGCTGAACGCACCACCAGAACATCCCTCCCCATCCTGCAGGACACTTGTACCAGAAGGGTGAGGGCGAGAGCCAAGAAGATCATGAGCGACACTTGTCACCCTAACAATGGACTGTTCAGGCTATTGGGGTCTGGTAGACGCCTCTGCAGTCTTAGGGCCAAAACAGAGAGACTGAAGAGAAGCTTGTACCCATAGGCCATAAGAACTTTTTACTGTTTATTTTGACTTAAAAAAAAGAGGGAAAAATGCACTGATCTTTTGTCTTTTATCTAGGTCTATGTCTTTTCACATAATGACAGACATAGTACCCCTCTTCATTTCACTGCATGTTTTACTTTGTATTTCTGTGCATGTGACAAATAGAGTAATTGAACTTGAACTTCTCATGTCCCTACACTGGCTCCCAGTAGCTGCTTGCATCCAGTTTAAGACTCTGGTGCTAGCCTACAGGGCAGTGAAAGGAACAGCTCCTTCCCATCTCCAGGCAATGGTCAAGCCCTACACCCCTGCCCGACCACTTTGCTCTGCTGCCTCGGGACGCCTGGTTGCCCCGTTGCTCAGAGGCCCCTGCTGCCGATCGACCCGGTCACGGCTCTTTTCTGTCCTGGACCCACAGTGGTGGAATGAACTCCCCACTGATGTCAGGACAGCGGAGTCGCTGCCCATCTTTCGGTGCAGGTTGAAAACTCACCTCTTCAAGAACTACTACCCTGTTACTTGTTCTTACCACTTACTGTATTCACTCATTTAAAAAAAAATCTCTTTCTTGCGCTTTTACTTTAGCACTGGTTTTGCTCTTAGATGCTTGTTTAGATGCACTTATGACCTCTGATGACTAGTAGTTCTCATGATCTCCTACGTTAAATGATGCACTTATTGTAAGTCGCTTTGGATAAAAGCATCGGCAAAATGACTGTAATGTCATGTAATGTAATGTCATGTAATGAAACCACTGCACTATCTGATACATCAGAGCGTTCTCTGCGCAAATCTTAGCGGTGAGTTGAAAAGCACCATAGACAATATTATGTCAATGATCAATTTCATCAGAGCCACATCGAGCCTACAGCACCGCTTGTTTCGTAAACTTTTATCAGATATGTCAGCTGGGCACAGTGACTCACTTTTACACAATGACCTTAGATGGCTAAGTAAGGGTAACGCACTGAAAAAGGTTTGTGAACTCAGGCACGAGATCGTTGCCTTTCTCCGTGGCTGCCATCACAAGAAAGCCGCCGCATTTCTAGCCCAAATGCTAGACGAGGAGCACATGGCAGATGTGTGTTTTTTAAGGGACACTTTCCACCACTTGAACGGACTTAATCTGCAATTGCAAGGTCAGGACAAAACAGTTAGCGACATAATGGGCAATCTGAATAGATTTAAAAGGAAACTGAAGTTATTTTCTACCGACCTGACCTCCACGAAAATGCTGCAATTTCCAACACTGTGATTTTATCGACAACTCGTCATCGGCACAGATTACCCCAGCGATGACAGCATTCGTTGACAAACTGACTGTGAATTTTGCTGCGAGGTTTGGTCATTTCAATATACCCGCAGAGGTGACGCTATTTACCAAGGACGTCTTTGCTACTGATGTTGGGGGAGAGTTTGCAGCCAAAGCCAAACAGGTGCTCACGTCACTGGATGAAGGCTCCCTGCAGTTAGAACTGATAGACATCCAAGCATCATCTGATTTAAAGCAAAAACTTAAATCTGTGGGATGTGAGCAGCTTTGGGTGCAATTTATCCAGGTCCAGTTCCCAAACAGCAGAAGGTTGGCTCTCTTCCTACTGACTATGTTTGGTACAACGTATACCTGCCAGTCAAGCCTCTTACATATGAACGCAATAAAAACAAACACGTGCCTCCCTTACCCACCTCCACCAGTGTCTGCGGATTGCTGTCACTTCCTGTGAGCCTAACTTTACAGCTCTTGCAAGTCAAATAAGTGCAATTTTAGTCACTTACTAGACAACAAATAGCCAGAGCACTGGTTTCTAAATGTATCTGTGGCTGAGGCCATTTCTTTTGACTTTAAAGAGGAGAGGTGTTCTGTTGTAGCAGATATGAAATGACACTCATTAGAACAGTGTTTCTCAACCGGGGGTTCGCGGACCCCTAGTGGTCAGTGGTGTAATTGCAAGGGCTCCGTGAAAATAAAATATCTTTAAAAAAAAAGATCCTATGACATTTATAGAAATGGGATTATTTTACTCAAATGTGACTGAGACCTTTATCTACCTAAACTATAAAGGGTAACAGGACTTTTTTCTCTAACTACATCTGTTTCACAAGTGTCATTTATTGTATTTTAATAAGAGATCTCGCTCCTGTTTGCATTGTTAAAAGTTACTGCATAAAAATTCTGTTGTTACATATATCTGAAAGTTACTGAATACATATTCTGTTTTGTTACATATATCTGAAAGTTACTGCATAAAAATTCTGTTGTTACATACACTACCGTTCAAAAGTTTGGGATCACCCAAACAATTTTGTGTTTTCCATGAAAAGTCACACTTATTCACCACCATATGTTGTGAAATGAATAGAAAATAGAGTCAAGACATTGACAAGGTTAGAAATAATGATTTGTATTTGAAATAAGATTTTTTTTACATCAAACTTTGCTTTCGTCAAAGAATCCTCCATTTGCAGCAATTACAGCATTGCAGACCTTTGGCATTCTAGCTGTTAATTTGTTGAGGTAATCTGGAGAAATTGCACCCCACGCTTCCAGAAGCAGCTCCCACAAGTTGGATTGGTTGGATGGGCACTTCTTTGAGCAGATTGAGTTTCTGGAGCATCACATTTGTGGGGTCAATTAAACGCTCAAAATGGCCAGAAAAAGAGAACTTTCATCTGAAACTCGACAGTCTATTCTTGTTCTTAGAAATGAAGGCTATTCCATGCGAGAAATTGCTAAGAAATTGAAGATTTCCTACACCGGTGTGTACTACTCCCTTCAGAGGACAGCACAAACAGGCTCTAACAGGTACTATTTAATGAAGATGCCAGTTGGGGACCTGTGAGGCGTCTGTTTCTCAAACTAGAGACTCTAATGTACTTATCTTCTTGCTCAGTTGTGCAACGCGGCCTCCCACTTCTTTTTCTACTCTGGTTAGAGCCTGTTTGTGCTGTCCTCTGAAGGGAGTAGTACACACCGGTGTAGGAAATCTTCAATTTCTTAGCAATTTCTCGCATGGAATAGCCTTCATTTCTAAGAACAAGAATAGACTGTCGAGTTTCAGATGAAAGTTCTCTTTTTCTGGCCATTTTGAGCGTTTAATTGACCCCACAAATGTGATGCTCCAGAAACTCAATCTGCTCAAAGAAGTGCCCATCCAACCAATCCAACTTGTGGGAGCTGCTTCTGGAAGCGTGGGGTGCAATTTCTCCAGATTACCTCAACAAATTAACAGCTAGAATGCCAAAGGTCTGCAATGCTGTAATTGCTGCAAATGGAGGATTCTTTGACGAAAGCAAAGTTTGATGTAAAAAAAATCTTATTTCAAATACAAATCATTATTTCTAACCTTGTCAATGTCTTGACTCTATTTTCTATTCATTTCACAACATATGGCGGTGAATAAGTGTGACTTTTCATGGAAAACACAAAATTGTTTGGGTGATCCCAAACTTTTGAACGGTAGTGTATATCTGAAAGTTACTGAATACATATTCTGTTTTGTTACATATATCTGAAAGTTACTGAATACATATTCTGTTTTGTTACATATATCTGAAAGTTACTGAATACATATTCTGTTTTGTTACATATATCTGAAAGTTACTGCATACATATTCTGTTTTGTTACATATATCTGAAAGTTACTTCATAAGAATTCTGTTTTGTTACATATATCTGAAAGTTACTGAATACATATTCTGTTTTGTTACATATATCTGAAAGTTACTGAATACATATTCTGTTTTGTTACATATATCTGAAAGTTACTGCATAAGAATTCTGTTTTGTTACATATATCTGAAAGTTACTGAATACATATTCTGTTTTGTTACATATATCTGAAAGTTACTGAATACATATTCTGTTTTGTTACATATATCTGAAAGTTACTGCATAAGAATTCTGTTTTGTTACATATATCTGAAAGTTACTGAATACATATTCTGTTTTGTTACATATATCTGAAAGTTACTGAATACATATTCTGTTTTGTTACATATATCTGAAAGTTACTGAATACATATTCTGTTTTGTTACATATATCTGAAAGTTACTGAATATATATTCTGTTTTGTTACATATATCTGAAAGTTACTGAATACATATTCTGTTTTGTTACATATATCTGAAAGTTACTGCATAAGAATTCTGTTTTGTTACATATATCTGAAAGTTACTGCATAAGAATTCTGTGTTGTTACATATATCTGAAAGTTACTGCATAAGAATTCTGTTTTGTTACATATATCTGAAAGTTACTGAATACATATTCTGTTTTGTTACATATATCTGAAAGTTACTGCATAAGAATTCTGTTTTGTTACATATATCTGAAAGTTACTGAATACATATTCTGTGTTGTTACATATATCTGAAAGTTACTGCATAAGAATTCTGTTTTGTTACATATATCTGAAAGTTACTGAATACATATTCTGTTTTGTTACATATATCTGAAAGTTACTGAATACATATTCTGTTTTGTTACATATATCTGAAAGTTACTGAATATATATTCTGTTTTGTTACATATATCTGAAAGTTACTGAATACATATTCTGTTTTGTTACATATATCTGAAAGTTACTGCATAAGAATTCTGTTTTGTTACATATATCTGAAAGTTACTGCATAAGAATTCTGTTTTGTTACATATATCTGAAAGTTACTGCATAAGAATTCTGTTTTGTTACATATATCTGAAAGTTACTGCATAAGAATTCTGTGTTGTTACATATATCTGAAAGTTACTGCATAAGAATTCTGTTTTGTTACATATATCTGAAAGTTACTGAATGCATATTCTGTTTTGTTACATATATCTGAAAGTTACTGCATAAGAATTCTGTTTTGTTACATATATCTGAAAGTTACTGAATACATATTCTGTGTTGTTACATATATCTGAAAGTAACTGCATAAGAATTCTGTTTTGTTACATATATCTGAAAGTTACTGAATACATATTCTGTTTTGTTACATATATCTGAAAGTTACTGAATACATATTCTGTTTTGTTACATATATCTGAAAGTTACTGAATATATATTCTGTTTTGTTACATATATCTGAAAGTTACTGAATACATATTCTGTTTTGTTACATATATCTGAAAGTTACTGCATAAGAATTCTGTTTTGTTACATATATCTGAAAGTTACTGCATAAGAATTCTGTTTTGTTACATATATCTGAAAGTTACTGCATAAGAATTCTGTTTTGTTAACTATATCTAAGTTACAACTGAAAGCTCTTATTTTTGCCCCAAAGAGTGAATAAATGCTATAATGCAATTTAAAATGCAGTTTCTACTGTTTCTATCAAATTGCAACCCCCCTCCCCCAAGATCAGGTGGAGGGGTCCTCAGGGTAGATCAAAAATACGCAGGGGTCCAGGACCCCAAAAAGGTTGAGAACCACTGCATTAGAAGACAAACAGAGCACTTGCAGATGTCCATCTGCCTCAATCTGTTTTGAATGCGTTTTTGTTTGAGGGCTTTGATCAT
>NC_079228.1:43099838-43117338 GCF_029633865.1 Lampris incognitus | reverse complement strand
TCCTTGTTGGTCACTGCGATATCTCCTCAGAGCCCAAACCCTGCAGGGCTGCTCCTGTCTCTGTATCAGAAGCTTCATTCAGGATTGTAACTACTGATGTCCAACATCCATCCCACCATTCTCTAACATGAGCAGAACCCGTGTGCCGAGTCTGCTCTGCTGGGTTTACTGCCCATGTCTCATCTGTGTGTGTTTGGTCTGACAGTAGAGAGAACGGAGGAGGACTTGAAACTGGATCAGATGACGACGTGCACAGGAAGTGTATTGTCACATATTACAGTTCCTAGTTCCTCTTCCCATTCTGCTCTGATGGTTTCTACTGACACATTTTTAATGACATGATGGCATTAGTTTGGTCCTTTAAATATAAAGGAGTCTTAAGTCTAACATCTGATCTTCGTGTCTCGGGTAGTCGAGGGAAACAGGAACTCTGAGTTTGAATGAAGTGACGAATCAGAAGGCAGTGGGAAAAGCTTGATCTAGGAATGTTGAATTTGTTGACCAAATCATTGGGTCTTGCAAAGATATGATCAGTGTGGAAGTCGGAGCACCTTGCAGGGCCCTGCCTTTGTTAAAGGAGCAGTCTCATTCAGCAGCTGGAAGAAAGGGACTTCTACATATGAGAAGTCCATCACATGCTTTCCATTACATCCCATGAAAGTCAGATTTACCCTGACTTTACTAATTATATCCTTTAAAAAAAGTGTGCATTGTGAAAAGTACTCTCATTGAAAGTCACCTTTCATTTCACTGGAACTTTAACCTGTGTTGAATCAATCTTTATGTAAATGAATACTGAATACAACCAAACTCCTCTCCCTTGGCCTCAACCCCTCCCTCTGTAACTGGATCCTGGACTTCCTGACCAACAGACCTCAGTCTGTTAGGTTAGGTGACCACTCCTCCTCCACCCTGACCCTCAGCACAGGTGCCCCTCAAGGCTGTGTTCTAATCCCCCTCCTTTTCTCCCTCTTTACCCACGACTGCCTGCCAACTCACCCTTCAAATGTTATAGTTAAGTTTGCAGATGACACCACAGTCATTGGCCGTATCACCAACAATGATGAGATGGCCTACAGAGACAAGATTCAGCACCTCACATCATGGTGTACTACCAACAATCTTGTCCTTAATGTGCGGAAGACAAAGGAGCTGATTGTGGACTTCAGGAGGTCTAGAAGCTGCAGCCACTCCCCCATTCACATCAATGGGGTGGAAGTGGAGCGTGTTTCCAGCTTTAAATTCCTTGGAGTCCACATCAGCGAGGACCTTTCCTGGACATTAAACACCCAGGCCCTTGTGAAAAAGGCCCAACAACGCCTGCATTTTCTGATGAGGCTAAGGAGCGCCCGTCTACCCCCCAAAATTCTCACCAACTTCTACCACTGCACCATAGAGAGCATCCTGACCATCTGCATTTCAGTGTGGTATGGCAACTGCACCTCAGTAGACCAGAAAGCTCTGCAGCGGATCGTCAAGGCGGTCCAGCATATCACCTGTACCCAGCTCCCAGCCATAAAAGACATTTATCACAAACGCTGCCTTCGAAGGGGTCTGAGCATCAGTAGAGATCCCACCCACCCCAACCATGGACTGTTCTCCCCCCTGCCCTCTGGGAGGCGCTACAGGAGCCTCAGAGCCCACACTACCAGGCTCAAAAACAGCTTTTTTCCACAAGCTGTTGCCCACCTGAACCTGGCTACCCACTGAATGTCTGTAGATATTTTTAAATATTTTGTACTCCAGCTCTCTTTTAACTTATTTTTAGCTTTTGGTCTTCATGTGTGTATATCTTATGCTGTGTTTGCTGTGTTTGTGTGTGTCTGTCTTGCACTGTTTGGTGAAGCCACAGCCCCAATTTCATTTTTAACATGTGCCTGCACATTGCTTTTAATGACAATAAATTGAATTGAATCGAATTGAATATGACACATGTCATGTTTGCCTGCAGAGCAAATAGGTCCACAGAGGACACTATAGCCACATCTTTCCACACCGCCCTGACCCATCTAGAGCAGCAGGGGAGCTATGCCAGGCTGCTCTTTGTGGACTTCAGCTCTGCATTCAACATCATCCTCCTCCACAGACTGGTGACCAAACTGACAGAACTGGGCCTTGCTTATTCCATCTGCCTCTGGATTAAGGACTTCCTGTCTGAGTGCCCACAGAGGGTCAGAGTAGGCCCCCCACATCTCCTCAGCCCTCAGCCTCAGCACCGGCTCCCCACACAGCTGTGTGCTAAGCCCCCTACTCTACACCCTGTACACACACGACTGCACCCCCGCTCACTCCAGAAACACCATCGTCAAGCCGGGACAAGGTGGAGCAGCTGTCTGTGTGGTGCAGGGAAAATAACCTGATCCTCAACACCTCCAAGACACAGGAGCTGATTATAGACTACAGGAGGAACACAACGGACAGTCATCCCCTTTTCATCGGCGGGGACTGTGTGGAGAGTGTCTCGGACTTCCGGTTTCTGGGCATACACATAGAGGAGGGCCTGACCTGGAGCGTTAACACCACAGCGCTGGTTAAGAAGGCACAGCAGAGACTCTACTTCCTGAGGATCCTCAGGAAGAACCACCTTACCACCTCACTGCTTGTGTCTTTCTACCGCTGCTCCATAGAGAGCACACTGACCTACTGCATCTGTGTCTGGTTTGCCAGCTGCACAGTAGCAGAGAAGAAAGTGCTCCGGAGGGTCATCACCACCGCCCAGAAGATCACCGGATGCCCATTCCCCTCCCTGGAAGACCTATACAGTTCCCGCTGCCTCAAAAAAGCCCATGGCATCCTCAAGGACCCATCCCACCCAGGACACCATCTGTTTGAACTACCCTCGGGCAGATGTTACAGGACAATAAGAGCTCGGATAAACAGACTAAAGAACAGCTTCTCTCCCCAAGCCATAGCCGCACTAAATGCTGCAAAGACTTCATTCTTGACTTTTTGTGCAATATGTAGGTGTCCAGTAGAATGTAGAAATGAATGTGTGTGTGTTTTATGTTTTTCATTCTTTTTATACTGATCTTTGCACTGATAAGAACTGCACTTTCAAATTTTGTATGTATTTGTACAATGAAAAATACATTTCTATTCTATTCTACTAAGTTCAGACCTCCACCAGACACTAGACAGTGCTGCAACTCTCCTGCATGGATTTATTATGAGCCAAGTGAAATTCATCAACAAAATAAGAAACTACCAGACAGATACAGATGATTCTTTAGAAAGCCTGTAAATCTGCAGCACAGTAAACTGAACATATGCATTTTCCTTTTCACTGAAAATGAAAGCATTCATTTCCCCATATCACCAACGGAGATTAGCGAGAAGGTATTCATGATTAGTAGGCGGCCTACTATTATCTATGATGGAGAAAATGCTGTAGGAGGAAACAGGGGTTGTACAGGTCAGATTGGTTGTTGTTTGAGTTTCTGGTACCTTGAGTCCAAGCAGAGCTCCAGTATCAGCAGGAATGGTCCCATCCTTCATGCGTTTGTTCAGGAGAATTCGACCAATCAGACGCTCCCCATCTTTGGATGGTTGCCATATTACCGGGTGCTACCAGGTTACAGGTACAAACATATACGGTCACTTAGCAACAACAAGAACAGGCTGGCATCACTTGACTCCCTTTGAAATTGTTTAAAAACCCAGCTAGAGAATCACTTCCTGTTTGGGTTTCATTCACTTCCTGTCTGGACCAAAGAGAGAGAGAGAGAGAGAGAGAGAGAGAGAGAGAGAGAGAGAGAGTGAGAGTGTGTGTGTGTGGTCTCTTTCCCTCAGATCCTCCATTGGTACGTGGTGGATCTTTCTGGGCTGCTGGAGAAGTTCATGTTTGGTAGATAATTTAGTGCCCTGGTGGTGACACCAGGACAGGCTGGGTAGCAGTTAGGCTCCATTCAGAGTTTAACAGCTACTATAAAAAAAGACTGGTATTTTTAATAAAAGCAGCCCTCTGCAGTAAAATCCAAACAGCAAGTGATGACCAACCCATTCTGGACAGACTGACCTGTCTTCATATTGTAACGTGCATGGATAAGTAGACACGTTGGCCACTCGCTGACGGGTGTGACCCTTTAGTCGAGCGGTTAGCGATGTTTCCTGCGGTGCGGGCGATACGGGTTCGCGTCTCGGCCGCGGCAGTTCCTGAGGTTGCCCCCCGAATTCGCTAATTATATTGTAGCGAAGTCTGGGAGACTGTCGCCACAGCCGGGACGCGAACCCGTGTCTCCCACTGCGTAAGCGACAACGTTAACTAGTCGACTAAAGGGTCAGACCCGTTAGTCAAGGACCAACGTGTCTGCTATCCTAATGCACGTTACACTGCCCCCCTCCTTCGGGAAGCGCGTCCTCGCGCTTCAGCATATCAGCTCCCTCACGCATCTGGGCGCACGCGCTTCCGATGACCTCACGGTCTCACCATCCAACTTCTGACACCAATGTAGCGAATTCGGGGGGCAACCACAGGAACTGCCGCAGCGCGAACCCGTATCGCCCGCACCGCAGGAGACATCGCTGACCGCTCGACTAAAGGGTCAGACTCGTTAGTCAAGGACCAACGTGTCTACATATCCATGCACGTTACACTATAGGAGATACACCATATAATCACGATGAAGATGGACCCCCAGTGTGGCCTTCTTTCACTTGTAGTTCTGTTGAGTTTGGTTTACTGTCAAATCTTTTGTAGTCTTGCTCAGGGCACAAACTAAGTGACATGGCGACCACATCCCAACATGATCTCTTGCTGGTCTGGTCCAGAAGCTGTGCCAGAACCTCGGCACAAGTTGTTAACAAACAGGTTTTCTTTGATTTACAGCAACCAAAAGGACAGAGCTGATACTGAAGAAAGAATGAACTGTTCAAAGTCCTTCCTATTCAATATGAAGCTCCGCTTTATTTCTAGTGACGGCACACTGTGATCACAACAGGAAATGACATCACTCTAAAGAGATACATGCAGGACAAAGAGAGAGAGGGTACAACATCAAGGGGTAGAGAGACAGAGAGACAGAGGGAGGGAAAGAGTATTAGAGGAATGAAAAGATGTGAAAACAAAAAAGACAGACAGGGGCATGATGGGAAGGCTTTGGGATGAAGAGGTGACAGCAGAGAGGAAAACAGAAAACAAGACTGTTGCAGTAAATTCAATAAACCACAGATTCTACTGATACTAGCGTTCCAAACCGAGAGAGAACACGAGAGAGAGACAGAATATCAGAAGAAGAGAAAGGAACACTGATCGCGCTCATTCTGTGCTCAGTGATTGACAGGCACTGTGACGAGTGAGGTGGAGAGCTGGACTGTAAGTCCCGCCCCTATGTGAGACAACAGGCCAGTGAGCTGGCAGGGTGCAGCCTGGCTGTGTGATGACGTATTACATCATAATTCCTTCACCACTGTTCTCACACATGACCAGGTGAAGCAGAGCAACGCGAAACCAAGTACGTATCCCACAAAAAACAAAGAGAAGAAAAAGAGATGAAACGGGAAGAGAAAAGAGCAGTCTGCTGGTTCTGACGCACCCTTTCATCATCCTCTTCCTCGCCAGTATCTTGTCAGAGCGTAGTTCTTCATTCAGCGTGGTGCTGCTGCAGGTGTCCACCCCAAAATCTTTAACCTGCAGCTCCAACCAATCAGCTTCTTCCAACCAACCATCAGCCCTGAACCCGCCCATCAGCCTCTTTAGCCTATCTGATAGGTCCACAGAGGCATCAAGAAAAAAGGCCGTCTGCACTTTCTGTTCTCTTTATTCCCCTCTAACTGTCACCTGGCGAGGTGGACAGGTGAGGTTGGGTGACATAACAGGTAGATAGACACACAGAGAGACAGGTGGAGAGAGGTTAAAGCTGATAATGGCAAAAGGGAGGGTCTTTGGGAGAGCAGCTTCTCTCCCATTGGTCCTACCATAGATATGGGCGTGGTCTCCCCATGCCAAGACCCATGATCCCACCATTGGCCATCCATCTCTCCTGGCAATAAGACACACACACACACACAATCAAAAAGTGTACACATACGTTTGACCAGGTGACAAACATACTGACAGTTGCCTGACACTCATGTAAAGTTAAATTGAACATGTAAAGTTAAATTACACATGTTAAGTTAAATTAAACATTTAAAGGTAAATTACACATGTTAAGTTAAATTAAACATTTAAAGGTAAATTACACATGTAAAGTTAAATCAAACATTTAAAAGTAAATTAAACGTAAAGTTGAATTACACATGTAAAGTTAAATTAAAAATGTAAAGGTAAAGTAAATGTAAAGTAGAATAAAACAAGTAAAGGTAAATTAAACATGTAAAGTTAAATTAAACATGTAAAGTTAAACTAAACATGTAAAGGTAAATTAAACGTAAAGTTAAATTAAACATGTAAAATTAAATTAAATGTAAAGTTGAATTACACATGTAAAGTTGAATTAAACATGTAAAGGCAAATTAAACATGTAAAGATGAATTAAACATGTAAAGATAAATTGAACATGTAAAGTTAAATTACACATGTTAAGGTAAATTAATGTAAAGTTGAATTAAACATGTCAAGGTAAAATTAAACTTGTAAAGTTAAATTAAATGTAAAGTTGAATTACACATGTAAAGTTGAATTGAACATGTAAAGGTAAATTAAACATGTAAAGGTAAATTAAACATGTAAAGGTAAATTAAATGTGAAGTTGAATTAAACATGTAAAGGTGAATTGAACATAAAAAGGTAAATTAAATGTAAAGTTGAATTACACATGTAAAGGTAAAATTAAACATGTAAAGACATATTAAAATGTAAAGGTAAATTAATCGTGAAGTTGAATTGAAAATGTAAAAGTAAATTAAACATGTAAAAGTAAATTAAACCTTAAGTTGAATTAAACATGTAAAGGTAAATTAAACCTAAAGTTGAATTAAACATGTAAAGGTAAATAACACATATCAAGTTGAATTTTAACATGTAAACGTAAATTGAACATGTAAAGTTAAATTACACATGTAAAGGTAAATTAAATGTAAAGTTGAATTAAACACGTAAAGGTAAATTGAAGACGTAAAGGTAAATTAATTGTAAAATTGAATTATACATGTAAAGGTAAAATTAATCTTGAAAAGGTAAATTAAATGTAAAGTTGAATTACACATGTCAAGGTAAAATTGAGCTTGTAACGGTAAATTAAACATGTAAAGGTAAACTAAACACGTAAATTTGAATAAAATGTGTAAAGTTGAATTGAACATGTAACGGTAAATTAAACATGTAAAGGTAAATTACACATCTAAAGTTGAATTGAACATGTTTAGGTAAATTAAACATGTCAAGTAAAATTAAACATGTAAAGTTGAATTAAACATGTAAAGGTAAATGACACATGTAAAGTTGAATTTTAACATGTAAACGTAAACTGAACATGTAAAGTTAAATTACACATGTAAAGGTAAATTAAATGCAAAGTTGAATTAAACACGTAAAGGTAAATTGAAGACGTAAAGGTAAATTAATTGTAAAATTGAATTATACATGTAAAGGTGAAATTAATCTTGTAAAGGTAAATTAAATGTAAAGTTGAATTACACATGTAAAGGTAAAATTAAACATGTAAAGGTAATTACACATGTAAAGTTGAATTTTAACATGTAAACGTAAATGGAACATGTAAAGTTAAATTACACATGTAAAGGCAAATTAAATGTAAAGTTGAATTAAACACGTAAAGGTAAATTGCAGGCGTAAAGGTAAATTAATTGTAAAATTGAATTAGATATGTAAAGGTAAAATTAATCTTGTAAAGGTAAATTAAATGTAAAGTTGAATTACACACGTAAAGGTAAAATTAAACGTGTAAAGGTAAATTAAAATGTAAAGGTAAATTAAACATGTAAAGGTATATTAAACATGTAAAACTAAACTAAACCTAAAGTTGAATTAAATGTGTAAAGTTGAATTAAACATGTAAAGGTAAATTAAACGTAAAGGTAAATTAAACACGTAAATATAGATAAAATGTGTAAAGTTGAATTTAACATGTAAAGGTAAATTACACATGTAAAGTTGAATTGAACATCTAAAGGTAAATTAAACATGTAAAACTAAACTAAACCTAAAGTTGAATTAAATGTGTAAAGTTGAATTGAACATGTAAAGGTAAATTAAACATGTAATTTTGAATAAAATGTGTAAAGTTGAACTGAACATGTAACGGTAAATTAAACATGTAAAGGTAAATTACACATGTAAAGACCAAGCTAGTCTGACTGGCTGGTGATGAGACTCAGATATTTATCCTCTTTGGAGTCGTTGTCAGCGCTATAGATATGCGTGGCTCTTTGTGTCCCGATGTTTACCAACACCCGTCGCTAACAGAGCCATAGATATGAGTGGCTCTTTTGTGTACCGATGTTTGGCCGCGCCCGTCGAGCTGTTGATGTGCATTTGTTTAGCAGCGACGGTGGTTGGGGGTGTTAGTTTCGACTTCATTGTTCAGTGGTGATGAGAGAGGTTGGAGCCGTTAGTGAGCGACTGTTGTTCTAGGAGGCTAGGCTTCTTGAGTCTCCTGGGTAGAGATGGAAGGACAGCATTGTAAGTGGGAGATAGGTGGTGTCGCAGACCTCCTCCTCTGGTGAGGGATGGTTTTTCCAGTTTCTCATAGATGGCTTCCTTCACCCCTCTTTCAAACCATCTATCTCCCCTGTCCAAAATGTGTACGTTGCTGTCCTCGAAGGAGTGTGTCTTCTCCTTTAGGTGTAGCTAGACTGCTGAGTCTTGTCCTGAGGAGTGTGGCCTTCTGTGTTGGGCCATCCGTTTGTGTAGTGGTTGTTTGGTTTCTCCTATGTATAGGTCAGTGCAGCCCTGACCGCTGAGCCTGCTGTCCTACTCTCTCCTGAGGCAACTAAGGCCATACACGACTTATGGCAGTGCAGGAGTAACAGCCTTGACCTACAGCAGTGACACCACTTAAAATGTCTCCTCGATGACTACACAGACAGACATCTTCGCTGCTAGAGACAAAGACTGCATACAGACTGGGCTGGTCCAGCATGCCATCGAGACCGGCCCGGCCCAGCCCATACATCTGCAGCCCCATCGGCTGGCCCTCACTAAAAGACTGCAAATATTTGCAATAGAATTAGTTTTAGATCAATTACACACAAAACAGAAGTTATGATCAGATCTACCAATCAGATTTACCTATAAGATCTACCTATGACATCTACCTATGAGATCGACCTATAAGCTCTATCTATCAGATTTACCTATAAGATCGACCTATAACATCTACCTATGAGATCTACCAATAAGTTCTACATATAAGCTCTACCCATAAGATCTATGAGATCTACCTATGAGATCTACCTATAACATCTACCTATGAGATCTACCTATAAGATCTGCCTATAAGATCTACCTATGAGATCTACCTATAACATCTACCTATGAGATCTACCTATAACATCTACCTATGACATCTACCTATGAGATCTACCTATAAGATCTACCTGCAAGCTCTACCTATGAGATCTGCCTATAAGATCTACCTATAACATCTACCTATGAGATCTACCTATAACATCTAACTATGAGATCTACCTATGAGATCTACCTATAAGATCTACCTATGAGATCGACCTATGAGATCTATCTATCAGATCTACCTATAAGATCTACCTATGAGATCGACCTATGAGATCTGCCTATGAGATCTACCTGCAAGCTCTACCTATGAGATCTACCTATAAGATCTACCTATGAGATCTCCCTATAACATCTACCTATGAGATCTACCTATAATATCTACCTATGAGATCTACCTATAAGATCTACCTATGAGATCGACCTATAAGCTCTATCTATCAGATTTACCTATAAGATCTACCTATAACATCTACCTATGAGATCGACCTATGAGATCTGCCTATGAGATCTACCTGCAAGCTCTACCTATGAGATCTACCTATAATGACCATGAGCCATCAAAAGACCGCTTGTAATGTGTGCGTGATGGTGTGCATCGTGTCAGTATTTATGACGTGTGTTGTCGCATCATTTCCTTGGTGAAGTTTGTTGCTCTGTCCTAGAAACACACTAGCGTCCTCCAGTGCAGAGAAATAGTCTAAACTTGATTTGTGATTATGTCCAACATGTGTGGTTACAGACGCCGTTACAGACGCACCATGACTACCACCGAGGCCTTGCAATATTTACAGGCATTGGACAGTGGCCATTTTAAATTGTTTCAAAAATAGTATTAAAGTTGTTAAAATGTTAATTTTGGTTTCAGTCGTTTCTAACAGACAGACTAACATATGTAATGCATTAATACCTCAGCTGGGTATTTATCTTGACACAATATAGTTGTTTTTTTGTTTTTTTTTCAGATTTTTCCCTTTTTCTCCCAATTTAGTGGCCAATCGCTCCCTATTTTAATTCAAACACCCACCCTCGTACTGTATGCGTTCGCCAACTGCGTCTCTCCGGCCGGCAGTCTCCAAGGAGTCGCCTCGCCACTTCCGTGACAAGGCGACTCCAGGCCGAACCGCTGCTTTATCCGACACACACAGAGACGCATTCATGTGACGAACACAAGCCGATCCATAGTCGGATCTGACGAGACCGGGGCGCGAACCCCGCTCCCCAGTGGGCAACTGCATCGACACAGAGCCGATGCTTGGACCGCCACACCACCGCGGACCCCCATATAGAGTTCACACAGCGCGCATGGTGGTTTCAGGCAGGAGTGACATCCTGGTCCTACCGCACACTCAAACGCTGTGAAAACTACAGCCTTGTGTGACGAATTTGACTTGTAATCTACTTAACTCAACTTCGTGTACTTGTATATCTTTATCTGTTTATGTGGTGTTTTTGTTGTGTACTCACTACCTGAGCACACGCTGCCTTGTCACTGTTGGGGGAACAGTAAAGTTGTTGTAAATAAAGTTTCTGCAAAAAAGCGATTTTTCAAAAAAGCAACACATCACTGGCCTGTCTGCTGAGACAAGTGAGGACACCTTCACTGTCCTGAGGACACCTTCACTGTCCTCACCTGCCTCAGCAGACAGCAGGTGAGGACACCTTTGCTGGATTAAAGTGAAACAAGCAGATGTTTGCTCGTTTGCATGGCGTCCAGGTGTGAAGCGGTGTTAGTGTGTGCATGGCCAGCAGATGGTAAAACAGGTTTGAAACAGCCATAAAGAGACCAGCAGGTAGGAAGAGAGATGACATGTCTTTCTTTGCATTTCAAAAATGTAAATATCAGAAAATAACTGTCTTACTGGTGCTGACCTGTCTCGTAATGTTGAATGGCACATTAGATGACTCGGAATGACCTGCAGATTTTCACCTCCACATCAGACCGGGAGAGAATACACACATTTCAATTTGTCTACCGTCCAGGTGTTTTAACATGGACCTTCTGATCCACTCTGCTACGGCAAGATAACATGTGTAGCTCCAGCCACAGCACAGCTCCTGTCTGCCAGGAGCCACGCTGGTTTACAACAAATACCACAGCCACATCGTCTGTGAACTAGCTAAATACCACGCATGGTACACATTACTCAGATGATGTACTACTACAGCAAGATAACATGTGTAGCTCCAGCCACAGCACAGCTCCTGCCTGCCAGGAGCCACGCTGGTTTACAACAAATACCACAGCCACATCGTCTGTGAACTAGCTAAATACCACGCATGGTACACATTACTCAGATGATGAACTACCAGCTCAGCTCAGGAGAAGGCCCAGCTAGTGTTTAATGAGACAAGGGGGAATTATTAAATTTTAAGCAATTAGCCAAAATTCAAATCAATTCTCACCTGCAAGAAAAAATCAAGTTCATATTTAATCCTGTAATAATGTAGTATAATAAAACCAAGTGATCTAATATAATAATACCATGTGATCTGATATAATATAAGACCACGTGATCTAATATAATAATACTATGAGATCTGATACAATATAATGATACCGCGTGATCTGATCTAATATAGTAATAATACCACATGATCTGATATAATAATACCACGTGATCTAATATAATAATACCATGAGATCTGATACAATATAATGATACCACGTGATCGATACAATATAATAATACCACATGATCCGATATAATAATACCACGTGATCATACAATATAATAATACTACATGATCTGATGTAAGAATACCACGTAATCTGATATAATAATACCACATGATCTGATATAATAATACCACGTAATCTAATATAATAATAACACGTGATCTGATACAATATAATAATACTACATGATCTGATATAAGAATACCACGTAATCTGATATAATAATACCACATGATCTAATATAATAATAACACATGATCTAATATAATATAATAATACCACATGATCTAATATAATACCACATGATCTAATATAATATAATAATACCACATGATACTATATATATAATAATACTACATGATCTAATATAATATAATAATACCGCATGATGTGATATAATATAATAATACCACATGATACAATATAATATAATAATACTACATGATATATTATAATATAATATAATACCACATGATGGGATATAATATAATAATACCACATGATATAATATAATATAATAATACTACATGATCTAATATAATATAATACCACATGATATAATATAATATAATAATACCACATGATCTAATATAATACCACATGATCTAATATAATATAATAATACCACATGATATAATATAATATAATAATACTACATGATCTAATATAATATAATAATACCGCATGATGTGATAAATTATAATAATACCACATGATATAATATAATATAATAATACTACATGATATAATATAATATAATATAATACCACATGATGGGATATAATATAATAATACCACATGATATAATATAATATAATAATACTACATGATCTAATATAATATAATACCACATGATATAATATAATATAATAATACTATATGATCTAATATAATAATACCACATGATGTTATATGATATAATAATACCACATGATATAATATAATATAATAACACTATATGATCTAATATAATAATACCACATGATGTTATATGATATAATAATACCACATGATATAATATAATATAATTATACTACATGATCTAATATAATATAATACCACATGATCTAATTTAATATAATAATACCACATGATGTGATATAATATAATACCACATGATATAATATAATAATACCACATGATGTGATATGATATAATAATACCACATGATATAATATAATAATACTACATGATCTAATATAATATAATAATACCACATGATGTTATATGATATAATAATACCACATGATATGATATAATATAATAATACTACATGATCTAATATAATATAATAATACCACACGATCTAATATAATATAATAATACCACATGATGTGACATAATATAATAATACCACATGATATAATATAATATATAATAATACTACATGATCTAATATAATAATACTACATGATCTAATATAATATAATACCACATGATGGGATATAATATAATAATACCACATTATATAATATAATATAATAATACCACATGATGTGATATGATATAATAATACCACATGATACAATATAATATAATAATACTACATGATATAATATAATATAATATAATACCACATGATGGGATATAATATAATAATACCACATGATATAATATAATATAATAATACTACATGATCTAATACAATATAATACCACATGATATAATATAATATAATAATACCACATGATCTAATATAATACCACATGATCTAATATAATATAATAATACCACATGATATAATATAATATAATATAATAATACTACATGATCTAATATAATATAATAATACCGCATGATGTGATAAATTATAATAATACCACATGATATAATATAATATAATAATACTACATGATATAATATAATATAATATAATACCACATGATGGGATATAATATAATAATACCACATGATATAATATAATATAATAATACTACATGATCTAATATAATATAATACCACATGATATAATATAATATAATAATACTATATGATCTAATATAATAATACCACATGATGTTATATGATATAATAATACCACATGATATAATATAATATAATAACACTATATGATCTAATATAATAATACCACATGATGTTATATGATATAATAATACCACATGATATAATATAATATAATTATACTACATGATCTAATATAATATAATACCACATGATCTAATTTAATATAATAATACCACATGATGTGATATAATATAATACCACATGATATAATATAATAATACCACATGATGTGATATGATATAATAATACCACATGATATAATATAATATAATAATACTACATGATCTAATATAATATAATAATACCACATGATGTTATATGATATAATAATACCACATGATATAATATAATATAATAATACTACATGATCTAATATAATATAATAATACCACACGATCTAATATAATATAATAATACCATGTGATGTGACATAATATAATAATACCACATGATATAATATAATATATAATAATACTACATGATCTAATATAATAATACTACATGATCTAATATAATATAATACCACATGATGGGATATATTATAATAATACCACATTATATAATATAATATAATAATACCACATGATGTGATATGATATAATAATACCACATGATATAATATAATATAATAATACCACATTATATAATATAATATAATAATACCACATGATGTGATATGATATAATAATACCACATGATATAATATAATATAATAATACCACATGATATAATATAATAATACCACATGATGTGATATAATATAATAATACCACATGATCTAATATAATAATACTACATGATCTAATATAATATAATACCACATGATGGGATATAATATAATAATACCACATGACATAATATAATATAATAATACCACATGATGTGATATGATATAATAATACCACATGATATAATATAATATAATAATACCACATTATATAATATAATATAATATAATAATACCACATGATGTGATATGATATAATAATACCACATGATATAATATAGTAATACCACATGATATAATATAATAATACCACATGATGTGATATAATATAATAATACCACATGATCTAATATAATATAATAATACTATATGATGTGACATAATATAATAATACCACGTGATCTGACGTCATGTGTGTCCATCCTACGAACTTGTGAATGGGTCCCTTTTTATTCTGTCATGAGGCACACAAACACACACACACACACAAACACACACACACACACACACACACACACACACACACACACACACACACATACAGTCACACACACACACACACACACACACACATATATATATATATATACACACACATATATATATACACACATATACACCCACACACATATATACACCCACACCCAACCACACACACACACACAACATACACCCACACCCTCTCACATACACACACACAACCACACACACACAATATACACACACATACACCCACACCCACACCCACATACACATATACACACACACACACCCCGCAGCAGAGGGAAGATACTCACAGGGCAGGCGGAGCTCCATGGAGGAGGATGGGGTGAGGAGGTGTTATCAGGAGGTGCGTCTCCTCTCTCCTCCCTACGTGTGTGTGGAGGAGCTCACAGACCTCCAGGCTACAGAGGAGATCATGCCTCTCTCTAATGAGCTTATCTCCACACAGTAAACCTCTCTCGTCCTCTTTCTCTTCTCTCTTTCTTCCTCTCTCTCTCTCTTCCTCTCTCACGTTGATCAGTATCTCTCTCTCTGTCGCTCTCTCCCTTTGTATCTCTCTTCTCTTTCTTTCTCTCTCTCTCTTCCTCTCTTTCTCTTCTCTCTTTATTCCTCTCTCTCTCTCTTCCTCTCTCACGTTGATCAGTATCTCTCTCTCTGTCGCTCTCTCCCTTTGTATCTCTCTTCTCTTTCTTTCTCTCTCTCTTCCTCTTCCTCTCTCTCTTCCTCTCTCACGTTGATCAGTATCTCTCTCTCTGTCTCTCTCTCCCTTTGTATCTCTCTTCTCTCTTTCTTTCTCTCTCTCTCTCTTCCTCGGTCTCTCTGACCTTGATCAGTAGCTTTCTCTTCCTCTTTCTCTTCCTCTCTCTTCCTCTCTCTCACCTTGATCAGTATCTGTGTGTGTATGTGTGTGTGTCTCTCTGTGTGAGTGTGAGTTTGTGTGCGTGTGTGTGTGTGTCGCTCTCTGTAGTTTGGTAGATAGTTGTGTTATGAGTTATAGTTAAGCATCAGGTCGGCTCTCGCTGGCTGAACAGTGAGCTAGCTGACTGGCTGGCTGGCTGGCTGGCTGGCTGACTAGCTGGCTGGCTGGCTGGCTGGTTGACTAGCTAGCTGACTGGCTGGCTGTCTGGCTGGCTGGCTGACTAGCTAGCTGACTGGCTGGCTGGCTGGCTGACTAGCTAGCTGGCTGGCTGGCTGGTTGGCTGTCTGGCTGGTTGGCTGTCTGGCTGTCCGGCTGGTTGTCTAGTCGGCTGGCTAACTGGCTGGCTGGCTGGCCGGCTGTCTGTCTGGCCGGCCGGCTGGCTATATGTCTGGCTGTCTGGCTAGCTGGCCGGCCGGCTGGCCGGCTGGCCGGCTGTGTGGTCGGCTGGCTAAATGGCTGGCTGGCTGGCCGGCTGTCTGTCTGGCCGGCTGGCTGGCTATATGTCTGGCTGTCTGTTTGTCTGGCTGGCCGGCTGGCTGGCTGCTTGTGACCTTGCTCACCGTCACCTGCCCTCCATGCAAACACTAACAGTTAGCCACAAGATCCAAGAAAGAAATTCCAGATCCAGAACAGTTTAAATTCCAAGTGACCATGAGACATGCACCGAGACGCCAGTCTCTTCATCCAGGAGTACCACCGAACTGAGGGAGAACGGCCAGGCCAGATGGACCCGCCACAGAGCCCAGGGTCCGGTCCAGTTGTTCTCTTATCCGATTACAGCTTCTTTCTTATTGCAATGCACAGCAGCACGACCACTCCTCCATCAACAAAGTTTGTTGTCCTCTTCTTTAAAATCCCTTCAGTGTCTTCCCAGACGACAAACACCACACTGACCCTCCTCCCCTCAGCAGGGGGGCGGAGCCTGGAGCTCTCTGAGCCAATGGAAAGCTGTAATCTCTGAGGAAGTGGCTTTTGTCCCACTGATGTGAAGAAGGACTTAAACTGATCTGATGAGTCAGAGACTAGCACCTGTCTCACTGCCCATAAGTGATCAATACTGATCAATAGTGTTCAATACCGCTCACACTGAAACACCCAAGCCCAAAGCAATAGTACCTACTGAAATATACTGCTGTATGAAGCTACAGATACTAGAATATAGATGTGACTGTGATATACATCACTGATACAGATACTAGAATATAGATGTGACTGTGATATACATCACTGATA
>NC_079228.1:43014838-43094838 GCF_029633865.1 Lampris incognitus | reverse complement strand
CCCCCCCCCCCGTGTATTTGGTACTGACCGCAGGCACGCGCCACTTTCACCAGCGTCTCGTGCCCAGCATCACTAACGGGTTTGTACATTCCCTCACCAAGTGCACTTCTCCATTTTTAAAAGATAAACATGTCGTTATAATGAGACCTGAGATTGGAACATATGTATTGAATTAAATGTATTTTTGTGAACTCCAGTTAATGCTAGTCAGTGAGTGGGCAGGCTAGCTAGCGCTAGCTAGCGTTAGCTAGCCGAGGGGCTGTGATGGGCGCACGCACGTCCTAAATGCTATGAACGGGCTACGTTAGACGCTATAACGTTAATACGAACGGGCTACGTTAGCGCCACTGTGAACACCATCTTTCATATGGCGTCTACATTAATGTGAGGACACTATGTTTCTGTTTATCTTAATGGGCCACCCAGAGCTAACGCTGTAGGGGGGGGGGGGGGTGTGATAACTGTGTGTAGGGGGGGAGAAATGTGTGATAACTGTGTGTAGGGGGGGAGAAATGTGTGATAACTGTGTGTAGGGGGGAGAAATGTGTGATAACTGTGTGTAGGGGGGGAGAAATGTGTGATAACTGTGTGTAGGGGGGGAGAAATGTGTGATAACTGTGTGTAGGGGGGAGAAATGTGTGATAACTGTGTGTAGGGGGTGAGAAATGTGTGATAACTGTGTGTAGGGGGTGAGAAATGTGTGATAACTGTGTGTAGGGGGTGAGAAATGTGTGATAACTGTGTGTAGGGGGGAGAAATGTGTGATAACTGTGTGTAGGGGGTGAGAAATGTGTGATAACTGTGTGTAGGGGGTGAGAAATGTGTGATAACTGTGTGTAGGGGGTGAGAAATGTGTGATAACTGTGTGTAGGGGGGGAGAAATGTGTGATAACTGTGTGTAGGGGGGAGAAATGTGTGATAACTGTGTGTAGGGCGTGAGAAATGTGTGATAACTGTGTGTAGGGGGTGAGAAATGTGTGATAACTGTGTGTAGGGGGTGAGAAATGTGTGATAACTGTGTGTAGGGGGTGAGAAATGTGTGATAACTGTGTGTAGGGGGGAGAAATGTGTGATAACTGTGTGTAGGGGGGAGAAATGTGTGATAACTGTGTGTAGGGGGGGAGAAATGTGTGATAACTGTGTGTAGGGGGGAGAAATGTGTGATAACTGTGTGTAGGGGGGAGAAATGTGTGATAACTGTGTGTAGGGGGGAGAAATGTGTGATAACTGTGTGTAGGGGGGGGGGGGAAAGGGGAGAAAGGCCTGAGACCCATCAAGTGCTAAGGGGTCCTTAATGGCAGGGAAATGCTCGTAGAGGTAGGCCTGTTACAGAAATGCACATGGCCTCATCTTGGACTCCCCTAAAAACAGCCTTGAGAAAGCAGGTGAGGAAAAAGTAGGAGGTGTGCGGTGCAGTCCACAGTACGCTCCTCTCAGAAGTCTCCGGAGACAACCGGTCCACTACAGCTGTCTCTTCAGGCCACTGGTACACCTGCTGCCATTGCTAGAGCGTTAGTATGGAGTATTAATGATCATTTATAATTCAGATGTATTATTCTGTTTGTAGTTTTACAGTCAACTTAAGTAAACTGTATACTCTCTTCGGCTCAGTTCAACTTTATTTATATAGCTCGACCAGCCAAAGGTGTGAGTACACCTGCAAAACCAGGTTTTTAATGATTACCTATGCGCCAGACGCTGTGTGCTTGTCTATAAATGCTTAATGTTTCATTATAGGATATGTGTACTAATAGCTGTGCATATGATCATAAGTTAATTGCACTCAATATTTTTTTATTTTAAATGAAAATAAAATTTTATGAAATGGCCACCTATAGCAAGGGGATTTCAGATCTGAACCCCAGGCCAGTTTAATGTCTGAAATGTGTATACCATGGGACTACAACACTTGTAAAATTGTCTTTGTCAGATCTTCTCTGAGTTAACTAGCATTCGGGAAATAGTTATATTTTTATTTAAATTAAAATTTTGAATGCAATTCACTTGATGATTATATCCACATGTATAAGTTTATGTATCATATAATTAAATATTAAGTGTTAATAGACCAGTTTATGCAATTTCAAGCATAGCGAATCCTGAATACCCTGGTTTCAAGCAGGTGTACTCAAACCTTTGACTGGTACTGTACATCCTGCGCTGGATCCTGTACTGAAGTCTGTAGGCCACAGAGGGATGTAGAACACAGGCAGAGCTAAACCAGAATTTGAATTATAGGCTTTCTGGTAGCCTAATTTTGCATTTGAACTGGTGTGTGTGTGTGTGTGTGTGTGTGTGTGTGTGTGTGTGTGTGTGTGTGTGTGTGTGTGTGTGTGTGTGTGTGTGTGTGTGTGTGTGTGTGTGTGTGTATATACACTACCGTTCAAAAGTTTGGGATCACCCAAACAATTTTGTGTTTTCCATGAAAAGTCACACTTATTCACCGTCATATGTTGTGAAATGAATAGAAAATAGAGTCAAGACATTGACAAGGTTAGAAATAATGATTTGTATTTGAAATAAGATTTTTTTTACATCAAACTTTGCTTTCGTCAAAGAATCCTCCATTTGCAGCAATTACAGCATTGCAGACCTTTGGCATTCTAGCTGTTAATTTGTTGAGGTAATCTGGAGAAATTGCACCCCACGCTTCCAGAAGCAGCTCCCACAAGTTGGATTGGTTGGATGGGCACTTCTTTGAGCAGATTGAGTTTCTGGAGCATCACATTTGTGGGGTCAATTAAACGCTCAAAATGGCCAGAAAAAGAGAACTTTCATCTGAAACTCGACAGTCTATTCTTGTTCTTAGAAATGAAGGCTATTCCATGCGAGAAATTGCTAAGAAATTGAAGATTTCCTACACCGGTGTGTACTACTCCCTTCAGAGGACAGCACAAACAGGCTCTAACCAGAGTAGAAAAAGAAGTGGGAGGCCGCGTTGCACAACTGAGCAAGAAGATAAGTACATTAGAGTCTCTAGTTTGAGAAACAGACGCCTCACAGGTCCCCAACTGGCATCTTCATTAAATAGTACCTGTTAGAGCCTGTTTGTGCTGTCCTCTGAAGGGAGTAGTACACACCGGTGTAGGAAATCTTCAATTTCTTAGCAATTTCTCGCATGGAATAGCCTTCATTTCTAAGAACAAGAATAGACTGTCGAGTTTCAGATGAAAGTTCTCTTTTTCTGGCCATTTTGAGCGTTTAATTGACCCCACAAATGTGATGCTCCAGAAACTCAATCTGCTCAAAGAAGTGCCCATCCAACCAATCCAACTTGTGGGAGCTGCTTCTGGAAGCGTGGGGTGCAATTTCTCCAGATTACCTCAACAAATTAACAGCTAGAATGCCAAAGGTCTGCAATGCTGTAATTGCTGCAAATGGAGGATTCTTTGACGAAAGCAAAGTTTGATGTAAAAAAATCTTATTTCAAATACAAATCATTATTTCTAACCTTGTCAATGTCTTGACTCTATTTTCTATTCATTTCACAACATATGGTGGTGAATAAGTGTGACTTTTCATGGAAAACAGAAAATTGTTTGGGTGATCCCAAACTTTTGAACGGTAGTGTATATATATATATATATATATATATATATATATACAGTGCATCTGGAAAGTATTCACACCCCTTCACTTTCCACACATTTTGTTATGTTACAGCCTTATTCCAAAATGTATCCAAAGGAGTTGAATCAAGTGCAACTGAACTTGGTATATATCCGTGATATACACTGCTCAAAAAAATAAAGGGAACACATAAGCAATGCAATGTAGCTCCAAGTCAATCACACTTTTGAGATATAAACCTGTCCAGTTAGGAAGCAACACTGATTTGTGACTCAATTTCACCTGTTGGTAAATTGTCTAATTTCCACCTGGTGGAAATTAGACAATTTGCAAGACAACCCCTATAACAGGAATGGATTTGCAGGTGGTGGCCACAGACCATTTGCCTGTCCTCATCTTTTCTGGCCGATCTTTGGTTAGTTTTTCATTTTGCTAGTGCCCTCACCACTAGAGGTGGCAAGAGGCGGTATCTGCAACCTACAGAAGTTGCTCAGGTAGTGCAGCTCATCCAGGAGGGCACATCAATGCGTGCTGTGGCAAGAAGATTTGATGTGTTTCCCGGCACAGTGTCCAGAGCATGGAGGAGGAACCAGGAGACAGGCCAGTACACCAGGAGACGTGGAGGGGGCCGCAGGAGGACAACAACCCCGCAGCAGGACCGCTATCTGGTCCTTTGTGCAAGGAGGAACAGGAGGAGCACTGCCGGAGCCCTACAAAACGACCTTCAACGGGCCACTAATGTGCAGGTTTCTGCTCAAACAGTGAGAAACAGAATGCATGAGGATGGTATGAGGGCCCGACGTCCACAATTGGGGCCTGTGCTCACAGCCCAACACCGTGCAGCCCGATTGACCTTTGCCAGAGAACATCTTGGTTGGCAGATTCGCCATTGGCGCCCTGTGCTCTTCACAGATGAGAGCAGGTCCACACTGAACACATGTGACAGATGTGAGAGAGTCTGGAGACGCTGTGGAGAACGTTCTGCTGCCTGCAACATCCTCCAGCATGACCGGTTTGGCGGTGGGTCAGTGATGGTCTGGGGAGGCATATCCTTGGAGGGCCGCACAGACCTCTACGTGCTAGCCAGAGGTACCATGACTGCCATTAGGTACCGGGATGAGATCCTCAGAGCCATTGTCAGACCATATGCTGGTGCAGTGGGCCCTGGGTTCCTGCTCATGCATGACAATGCTCGTCCTCATGTGGCCAGAGTGTGTCAGCAGTTCCTGTATGTCGAGGGCATTGATGCTATGGACTGGCCTGCACGTTCCCCAGACCTGAATCCAATCGAGCACCTCTGGGACATCATGTCTCGTACCATCCGCCAACGCGATGTCGCACCACAGACTGTCCAGGAGTTGACCGATGCCCTGATCCAGGTCTGGGAGGAGATCCCTCAGGAGACCATCCGTCGTCTCAAAAAGGAGCATGCCCAGACGTTGTAGGGAGTGCATACAGGCACGTGGAGGCCACACACAGTACTGAGCCTCATTTTGAATCGTCTTGAAGAATTTCCACAGAAGTTGGATCAGCCTATGTCCTCATTTTCCACTTTGATTTTGAGTATGATTCTGAATCCAGACCGTAATGGGCTAATGATTTTGATTTCCATTGATCATTCTTAGGTTATTTTGCCCTAAACACATTCCTCTGTCTAATAAATAAAGATTTTCAGTTGAAATATTTCATTCATCGAGGTCTATATTGTGTTTTTAGGTGTTCCCTTTATTTTTTTGAGCAGTATACTTTACAAGTCCAGTTGCACTTGATTCAACTCCTTTGGATAACCATGACCTGGATGAATGAGAACATTCACAGACTTATTCCAAAATGGATTAAATTCATTTTTTTTCTCATCAATCTACACACAATACCCCATAATGAAAAAGTGAAAAAGGTTTTGTAGAAATTTTTGCAAATTTATTAAAAATAAAAAACTGAAATCTTGCATGTACATAAGTATTCACACCCTTTGCTATGACACTCAGAATTGAGCTCAGGTTCATCCTGTTTCCACTGATCATCCTTGAGATGTTTCCACATCTTGATTGGAGTCCACCTGTAGTAAATTCAATGGACTGGACATGATTTGGAAAGGCACACACCTGTCTATATAAGGTCCCGCTGTTGACAGTGCATGTCAGAGCAGAAACCATGCCATGAGGTCAAAGGAATTGTCTGTGGACCTCCGAGACAGGATTGTATCGAGGCACAGATCTGGGAAAGGGTACCAAAAAATGTCTACAGTTTTGAAGGTCTCGAAGAGCACAGTGGTCTCCATCATTCGTAAATGGAAGAAGTTTGGATCCACCAGGACTCTTCCTAGAGCTGGCCGCCCAGCCAAACTGAGCAATCAGGGGAGAAGGGCCTTGGTCAGGGAGGTGACCAAGAACCCGATGGTCACTCTGACAGAGCTCCAGCGTTCCTCTGTGGAGATGGGAGAACCTTCCAGAAGGACAGCCATCTCTGCAGCACTCCACCAATCAGGCCTTTATGGTAGAGTGGCCAGACGGAAGCCTCTGCTCAGTAAAGGCACATGACAGCCCGCTTGGAGTTTGCCAGAAAGCACCTAAAGGACTCTCAGACCATGAGAAACAAGATTCTCTGGTCTGATGAAACCAAGATTGAACTCCTTGGCCTGAATGGGAAAAGTCACGTCTGGAGGAAACCAGACACCTCTCATCACGTTGCTGATACCATCCCTACAGTGAAGCATGGTGGTGGCAGCATCATGCTGTGGGGATGTTCTTCAGCGGCAGGAACTGGGAGACTAGTCAGGATCGAGGGAAAGATGAATGGAACAAAGTACAGAGAGATCCTTGATGAAAACCTGCTCCAGAGCGCTCAGGACCTCAGACTGGGGCGAAGGTTTACCTTTCAACACGACGATGACCCTAAGCACACAGCCAAGACAACGAAGGAGTGGCTTCGGGACAAGTCTGTGAATGTCCTTGAGTGGCCCAGCCAGAGCCCAGACTTGAACCCCATTGGACATCTCTGGAAAGACCTGAAAATAGCTGTGCAGCGACGCTCCCCATCTAACCTTACAGAGCTGGAGAGGATCTGCAGAGAAGAATGGGAGAAATATCCCAAATATAGGTGTGCCAAGCTTGTAGCTTCATACCCAAGAAGACTTGAGGCTGTAATCACTGCCAAGGGTGCCTCAACCAAGTACTGAGTAAAGGGTGTGAATACTTATGGACATGCAATATTTCAGCTTTTTATTTTTAATAAATTTGCAAAAATTTCTACAAAACCTTTTTCACTTTGTCTTTATGGGGTATTGTGTGTAGATTGAGGAGAAAAAAAAAGGAATTTAATGCATTTTGGAATAAGGCTGTAACATAACAAAATGTGGGGAAAGTGAAGGGGTGTGTATACTTTCAGGATGCACTGTGTATACATATACACTCACCGGCCACTTTATTAGGCACACCTGTCCAACTGCTCGATAACGCAAATTTCTAATCAGCCAATCACATGGCAGCAACTCAATGCATTTAGGCATGTAGACATGGTCAAGACGATCTGCTGCAGTTCAAACCGAGCATCAGAATGGGGAAGAAAGGTGATTTAAGTGACTTTGAACGTGGCATGGTTGTTGGTGCCAGATGGGCTGGTCTGAGTATTTCAGAAACTGCTGATCTACTGGGATTTTCATGCACAACCATCTCTAGGGTTTACAGAGAATGGTCCCAAAAAGAGAAAATATCCAGTGAGCGGCAGTTCTGTGGACGAAAATGCCTCGTTGATGCCAGAGGTCAGAGGAGAATGGCCAGACTGGTTCGAGCTGATAGAAAGGCAACAGTAACTCAAATAACCACTCATTACAACCGAGGTATGCAGAAGAGCATCTCTGAACGCACAACACGTCGAACCTTGAGGCAGATGGGCTACAGCAGCAGAAGACCACACCGGGTGCCACTCCCGTCAGCTAAGAACAGGAAACTGAGGCTACAATTCGCACAGGCTCACCAAAATTGGACAATAAAAGATTGGAAAAACGTTGCCTGGTCTGATGAGTCTCGATTTCTGCTGCGACATTCGGATGGTAGGGTCAGAATTTGGCGTCAACAACATGAAAGCATGGATCCATCCTGCCTTGTATCAACGGTTCAGGCTGGTGGTGGTGGTGTAATGGTGTGGGGGATATTTTCTTGGCACACTTTGGGCCCTTTAGTACCAATTGAGCATCGTGTCAACGCCACAGCCTACCTGAGTATTGTTGCTGACCATGTCCATCCCTTTATGACCACAGTGTTCCCATCTTCTGATGGCTACTTCCAGCAGGATAACGCGCCATGTCATAAAGCTCGAATCATCTCAGACTGGTTTCTTGAACATGACAATGAGTTCACTGTACTCAAATGGCCTCCACAGTCACCAGATCTCAATCCAATAGAGCACCTTTGGGATGTGGTGGACCGGGAGATTTGCATCATGGATGTGCAGCCGACAAATCTGCAGCAACTGCGTGATGCTATCATGTCAATATGGACCAAACTCTCTGAGGAATGTTTCCAGTACCTTGTTGAATCTATGCCACGAAGGATTAAGGCAGTTCTGAAGGCAAAAGGGGGTCCAACCCGGTACTAGCAAGGTGTACCTAATAAAGTGGCCAGTGAGTGTGTGTGTGTATATATATATATATATAGCCTTTTTTTCTGGGAATGACTGGCCATTGCTGATGTTGGTCCCCCCCACACAAACACACAGCTGTCAGACCAAATTTGCATCCCTGGGTAGATGGACAGACAGAGAGAGAGAGAGAGAGATGTAGGTAGTTGGACAGACAAATGGACAAACAGCAGTAGATAGACAGACAGACAGAGAGAGAGAGATGTAGGTAGATGGACAGACTAATGGACAACAGAGCAGTAGATAGACAGACAGATCTCATATCTACCTGGGAATGCCAGCGACCTCGTCCATCCCTGTACTTCCCTCTTCTCTCTCCCCTGACCTCCTTGTAACCATGGGAACCATGCGGTGAGTGAGGATCCACACCGTAGTCGGAGGGGGAGCGAGGAATACCGCTTCCACCAAAATCGTAGTAGGATCCTGACGGGCTACGCCGCCTGTCAATCACATGAACACACCAATCAACAAAAGGAGAAGTTTTACCAAACCAAAACAACTGGTCCATAATCATGAACGTGAGTTCACCTCGTTCTGAACCTGACTGAAGTGAAGGAGAGGTGGAGGAGTCCAAAATCCTCTGTTCATCTCAACTGGACGCCTCTACCATCTCCCTCCAACAGCTCATTAAGTGGTAGATGTGTCATTACTAGTCCATCACATGTGAGTCCAGACAGATGTGTTCAGTGTTTTTATGGTAAGCGGTCCGCACGCTGGAGCAAGGCCCTGTCACACATGATGATACTGCTGAGCAGTCAGGACAGGGACTTCCAGAAGCCCACGTCACATCTACATCACATCTTCTCCTGACCAGGAGGCACGCTCACTCCATCCATGCTCTAAGTATTCATGATATAGACGAGGATTCTTTGATTTTGTTATTCACTATTTATGCTTTACAATAATAATAATAATATCCAGAGGAGTTGAATCAGGTGCAACTGGACTTGGTATATATCCGTGGAGACGTTTCGTCTCTCATCCAAGAGGCTTCCTCAGTTCTGCCTTTCTGACTAGACCAAGCTAGTCTGACTGGCTGCTGATGAGACTCCGCATTTATCCTCTAAGAGTCGTTGTCAGAGCTATAGATGTCCATGGCTCTTTGTGTTCCGATGTTTATCAACGCCCGTCGCTAACAGAGCCATAGATATGAGTGGCTCTTGTGTGTACCAATGTTTGGCCGCGCCCGTCGCCATCGGAGCTGTTGATTTACATTTGTTTAGCAGCGACGGTGGTTGGGGGTGTTAGTCTCGACTTCATTGTTCAGTGGTGATGAGAGTGGTTGGAGCCGTTAGTGAGCGACTGTTGTTCTTGGAGGCTAGGCTTCTTGAGTCTCCTGGGTAGAGATGAAAGGACGGCATTGTAAGTGGGAGATAGGTGGTGTCGCAGACCTCCTCCTCTGTTGAGGGATGGTTTTTCCAGTTTCACATAGATGGCTTCCTTCACCCCTCTTTCAAACCATCTATCTTCTCTGTCCAAAATGTGTACGTTGCTGTCCTGGAAGGAGTGTGTCTTCTCCTTTAGCTGTAGATAGACTGCTGAGTCTTGTCCTGAGGAGTTTGGCCTTCTGTGTTGGGCCATCCGTTTGTGTAGTGGTTGTTTGGTTTCTCCTATGTATAGGTCAGTGCAGTCCTCATTGCATTGTACAGCATACACCAGACTGCTTTTCCGGGTGTGTGGTACACGGTCTTTGGGATGAACCAGTCTTTGTGGGAGTGTGTTGCTGGGTTTGAAGTATACCGGGATGCGGTGTTTGTTGAAAATTCTCCTGAGTTTCTCGGAGACCCCAGAAACATACGGGATGACTGTGCTCTTCCTTCTGTTCCTCTTCTCCTCGTCGCTCACCTGGTTGGTCTTTCTGGAACGTGTTGCAGTTTTCACAAAGGTCCAACTGGGGTAGCCGCAGGTTTTTAAAGCTCCCCTCAGGTGTTTGTGTTCTTCCCGTTGTGGCGTGAGAAGAACTGTGAAACTGAAAAACCATCCCTCAACAGAGGAGGAGGTCTGCGACACCACCTATCTCCCACTTACAATGCCGTCCTTTCATCTCTACCCAGGAGACTCAAGAAGCCTAGCCTCCAAGAACAACAGTCGCTCACTAACGGCTCCAACCACTCTCATCACCACTGGACAATGAAGTCGAAACTAAACAAATGCAAATCAACAGCTCCGATAACGACGGGCGTGGCCATAACATCGGTACACAAAAGAACCACTCATATCAATAGCTCTGTTAGAGACGGGCGTTGGTAAACATCGGATCACAAAGAGCCATGGACATCTATAGCTCTGACAACGACTCCTAGAGGATAAATTCTGAGTCTCATCAGCAGCCAGTCAGACTAGCTTGGTCTAGTCAGAAAGGCACGAACTGAGGAAGCCTCTTGGATGAGAGGCGAAACGTCTTCACGGATAAATACCAAGTCCAGTTGCACTTGATTCAACTCCTTTGGATAACCATGACCTGGATGAATGACAACATTCACAGACAATAATAATAATAATAATAACAATGTAATAATAATAATGAAATTTGTATAAGATAATAATAATAATAATAATAATAATGATGACAATGATAATAATATTAATAATAATAATAATATGATTATTGTTATAAAGTTATTATTATTATGATAATATTTTTAATTATAATATTACTATTGTTATTGATAATAATTATATTATTACAATATCAACACAAAAGAAAAACGGTACGAGCACGAGCCCCAAACAGAAAAAGACGACATCACAATCTTATGGGACATGCCAATACAGACAGGTTGTGAGATAAAGGCCAACAGACCAGTCATCATCATCATCAAGGACAAAAAAGAAAAAAGCTGCCTACTCATCGACATGTCCATCCCGACTGAAAGGAGCACCTCAGTAAAAGTAACTGAAAAACTGTCCAAATATAAAGACCTTGAAATCCAGATTGAACGAATGTGGGGAATGAAAAACCACAACAGTACCAGTAGTGATAGGAGCCGTGGGACTTGTAAGAACCACAACAGTACTGGTAGTGATAGGAGCCCTTGGACTTGTAAAAACCACAAGAGTACCAGTAGTGATTGGAGCTCTGGGACTTGTAAAAAAAACACAACAAGACCAGTAGTGATAGGAGCCCTGGGATTTGTAAAAACCACAACAGTACCAGTAGTGATAGGAGCCCTGGGACTTGTAAGAACCACAATAGTACCAGTAGTGATAGGAGCCCTGGGACTTGTAAGAACCACAATAGTACCAGTAGTGATAGGAGCCCTGGGACTTGTAAAAACCACAACAGTACCAGTAGTGATAGGAGCCCTTGGACTTGTAAGAACCACAATAGCACCAGTAGTGATAGGAGCCCTGGGACTTGTGAGAACCACAACAGTACCAGTAGTTATAGGAGCCTTGGGACTTGTAAAAAACACAACAGTACCAGTAGTGATAGGAGCCCTGGGACTTGTAAAAACCACAAGAGTACCAGTAGTGATATGAGCCCTGGGACTTGTAAAAACCACAAGAGTACCAGTAGTGATTGGAGCTCTGGAACTTGTAAAAACACACAACAAGACCAGTAGTGATAGGAGCCCTGGGACTTGTAAAAACCACAACAGTACCAGTAGTGATAGGAGCCTTGGGACTTGTAAAAACCACAAGAGTACCAGTAGTGATAGGAGCCCTGGGACTTGTAAGAACCACAATAGTACCGGTAGTGATAGGAGCCCTGGGACTTGTAAAAACCACAACAATACCAGTAGTGATAGGAGCCGTGGGGCTTGTAAAAACCACAACAGTACCAGTAGTGATAGGAGCCGTGGGGCTTGTAAAAACCACAACAGTACCAGTATTGATAGGAGCCCTTGGATTTGTAAATACCACAACAGTACCAGTAGTGATAGGAGCCCTGGGACTTGTAAAAACCACAACAGTACCAGTAGTGATAGGAGCCCTGGGACTTGTAAAAACCACAAGAGTACCAGTAGTGATAGGAGCCCTGGGACTTGTAAAAACCACAAGAGTACCAGTAGTGATTGGAGCTCTGGAACTTGTAAAAAAACACAACAAGACCAGTAGTGATAGGAGCCCTGGGACTTGTAAAAACCACAACAATACCAGTAGTGATAGGAGCCCTGGGACTTGTAAAAAACACAATAGTACCAGTAGTGATAGGAGCCCTGGGACTTGTAAAAACCAAAACAAGACCAGTAGTGACAGGAGCCCTGGGACTTGTAAAAAACCACAACAGTACCAGTAGTTATAGGAGCCCTGGGACTTGTAAAAACCACAACAGTACCAGTAGTTATAGGAGCCTTGGGACTTGTAAAAAACACAACAGTACCAGTAGTGATAGGAGCCCTGGGACTTGTAAAAACCACAACAGTACCAGTAGTTATAGGAGCCTTGGGACTTGTAAAAAACACAACAGTACCAGTAGTGATAGGAGCCCTGGGACTTGTAAAAACCACAACAGTACCAGTAGTTATAGGAGCCTTGGGACTTGTAAAAACCACAAGAGTACCAGTAGTGATTGGAGCTCTGGAACTTGTAAAAAAACACAACAAGACCAGTAGTGATAGGAGCCCTGGGACTTGTAAAAAACACAACAGTACCAGTAGTGATAGGAGCCCTGGGACTTGTAAAAACCACAACAGTACCAGTAGTGATAGGAGTCCTGGGACTTGTAAAAAACCACAACAGTACCAGTAGTTATAGGAGCCTTGGGACTTGTAAAAAACACAACAGTACCAGTAGTGAGAAGATCCCACTACTCGGAACATCTCATATCCTAAGAAAGGCACTATCCATCACATAGACTTCTACCTCATTCTAACCCGAGGCCCAAGTAATGGACCCGCCCGCTTATTATGGTGTATTATGGCACGAAGTTAAAGGACATTTGTATAATAATAATAATGACAATGATAATATTAATAATAATAATGATAACAATAACGATGATAATAATAATGATTATGATAATAATATTAATAATAATAATAATGATGATGATGATGATGATAATAATAATATAATAATAATAATGATAACAATAACGATGATAATAATAATGATAATGATGATGATAATAATAATGATATAATAATAATAATATAATGATAATAGTAACAATAATAATACATTTGATTTGTACAGCGCCTTTTAAAATACTCGAATATGCTTTACATAAGATAAAATAAACATAAAAGCAATACACCAAACGCATAAAACAAACAACATTAATCACACATTAAAGTCAAGTCAATTTTATTTGTATAGCCCAATATCACAAATAACAAATTTGCCTCAGGGGCTTTACAGCAACACAACATACTGTCCTTAGACCCTCATATCGGATAAGGAACAACTTCCAAAAAACCTGTAACAGGGAGAAAAAATAGGAGGAACCCTCAGGGAGAGCAACAGAGGAGGATCTCTCTCCCAAGACGGACAACGTGCATGGATGTTGTCCATGCTGGATGTAGCAGTTCTGAAGTTGTGAGTTGTGATCAGTGATGTCAAGATGGAGCAGGCCGGTGAGGTAGGACGGGTTCTGGTTATGGAGGGATTCATGAGTGAGGAGAAGGACTTTGAATGGGATCTGTTGTGGGACAGGGAGCCAGTGGAGCTTCTGGAGGACAGGGAGTCAGTGGAGGTTCTGGATGACAAGGAGCCAGTGGAGGCTCTGGAGGACAGGGAGCCAGGGGAGCAAGTGGAGGTTGTGGAGGACAGGGAGCCAGTGGAGGTTGTGGAGGACAGGGAGCCAGTGGAGGTTGTGGAGGACAGGGAGCCAGTGGAGGTTCTGGAGGACAGGGAGCCAGTGGCAGTTCTAGAGGACAGGGAGCCAGTGGAGGTTCTGGACAGTGGCGTGGCCAGGGTAAATGAAGTGGGGGGTATAAAAATGAGGAGGTCTGGGGACACGCCCTTTTTGGGGACACACCCTTTACTTTGGCTTAGAATGCGTCTCTCTATATCATTCTCTTCTTCTCTTCTCTCTTATGTTATACACAGCAACAGGGCATTCATAACATTGGTGCTACCTACTGGCGTATGCAAAGAACACCACAAATGTGTCACGTGGTACTGCGTGAATTGAATGGGGAAGACCACATTAAGATATTGCAGTTTCTACCAACACACAAAGAGGTCAATTTGTCATAGTTTAGATCAATGACGTACCTCATTATGTGGATTAAAATTTGAATACCTTCCATTGCTTCCAATGTCTGTGTGATGAAGCAACCCAGTACTGATGTATGACCTCACCACATTACATCACATCACATAAAAATACAAAGACTTTGAATAAAAGGAGCACTTTCGCTATAAATGGCCATCACGCAATTCACTTCCGTAATCTTCTCCAACATTTCTCCGAAAAATTCTTACCCCACTCGGTTTTGAAGGAATCTCGAGGACCATCTTTTGACAAAAGTGGGGGGGCAAATGCCCCCCCCCATCCCCCGTGGCCATGCCACTGGTTCTGGAGGACAGGGCTGATGTGGTTACAGGAGCGGGAGTGGCTGAGCAGGCAGGCAGCAGAGTTCTGGATGTACTGGAGTTTGTTATGTTTGATTGATTACTATAAACCCGAACAGGAATAAATAGATAAATGAAATCACCTTTTGATGACATAACAATATAATGTTGTACTGGTCAGCTCCCAGTAACCAACAGAAGAAGACTGGCTATTTAATCATCTATTTATTTATTTATTTAACATTACATGCAAGTCACTTAAGAACAAAATTGTTCTTTACAAGGCAGGGCTGGTGAGTTGCCTGGTGAAAGCCCTGGTGAAAGCCCTGGTGAGTTGCTTGGTGAGAGGGCTGGTGAGTTACCCGGTGAGTTGCCTGGTGAAAGGCCTGGTGAGAGGCCTGGGGAGTTACCCGGCGAGTCGCCTGGTGAGAGGCCTGGTGAGTTGCTTGGTGAGAGGCCTGGGGAGTTACCCGGTGAGTCGCCTGGTGAGAGGGCTGGTGAATTACCCGGTGAGTTGCCTGGTGAAAGCCCTGGTGAGAGGCCTGGGGAGTTACCCGGCGAGTCGCCTGGTGAGAGGCCTGGTGAGTTGCTTGGTGAGAGGCCTGGGGAGTTACCTGGCGAGTCGCCTGGTGAGAGGCCGGGTGAGTTGCTTGGTGAGAGGCCTGGGGAGTTACCCGGTGAGTCGCCTGGTGAGTTGCCTGGTGAAAGCCCTGGTAAGAGGCCTGGGGAGTTGCTTGGTGAGAGGCCTGGGGAGTTACCCGGCGAGTCGCCTGGTGAGTTGCCTGGTGAAAGCCCTGGTAAGAGGCCTGGGGAGTTGCTTGGTGAGAGGCCTGGTGAGAGGCCTGGTGAGTTGCTTGGTGAGAGGCCTGGAGAGTTACCCGGTGAGTCGCCTGGTGAGAGGCCTGGTGAGTTGCTTGGTGAGAGGCCTGGGGAGTTACCTGGCGAGTCGCCTGGTGAGAGGCCTGGTGAGTTGCTTGGTGAGAGGCCTGGGGAGTTACCTGGCGAGTCGCCTGGTGAGTTGCCTGGTGAAAGCCCTGGTAAGAGGCCTGGGGAGTTGCTTGGTGAGAGGCCTGGGGAGTTACCCGGCGAGTCGCCTGGTGAGAGGCCTGGTGAGTTGCTTGGTGAGAGGCCTGGGGAGTTACCCGGTGAGTCGCCTGGTGAGAGGCCTGGTGAGTTGCTTGGTGAGAGAACTGATCATATCTCTCCCGACATTAAAACATTACAACTAATTTGAAATGAAAAAAAAAAACTGGTGCCATAATCCAACCAGAAATCCAACGAGCCCAAACACAGTGAGGGGGCCAGCTGGACTACAGCGGGCCAGACAGATTCTGAGCATGCTCAGTTGTGTTCAGACCGTCTGCAGGTTTCATGCTGAGGAGTGAGGAAGGAAGGAAAGGGCCAGAAAACAAAGAGAAGGATGAGAAGAGAGAGAGAGAGATACTGCCTGCATAGACTTTGTGCCGTCTTTCTCTCTCTGATGTCTATTAGCCTGATTAGCTTCAGACCCCAAAGCTTCTTACTGCAGCTACACAGGAACTGCCTCAACTACTCTCCCTCTCCTCTCTCTCTCCCCCTCTCTGCCCGTCTGTCTCTCTCCTGTCTCTCCTGTCTCTCTCTCCCTCTCTCTGTCTGTCTCTGTCAAATTCAAATAGCTTTATTGACATGAACAAAATATGTTGTTGCTAAAGCAGTTTGCAGAAGATTAAAACATTACATCACATATTGAATACACATTAAAATTTACATCACCTTAAATACACATTAAATTCACATTACAACACGTTAAATACACATTAAATTTATATTAAATCACATATTAAATACACGTTAAATTCACATTACATCACATATTAATACATAGGTGCCATCACATAAGCAGGTTCCATATTTTTGCCTACTGAAGCAGTCAATGTTTGTTATTGCCATACAGAACAGTGCAACACAGTAACTTACTAGCATATAATTGGGGGGGGGGTTGCCATACAGAACAGTGCAACACAGTAACTTACTAGCATATAATTGGGGGGGGGGGGTTGCCATACAGAACAGTGCAACACAGTAACTTACTAGCATATAATTGGGGGGGGGGTCTCACAGTGGTTGTGAGGCCTGCAGGCTGGGGCAGCAGGTACGTGTTTAGCTGCCAGAGGAGCTGCAGTTCCTTCACCAGGAGAACTGCCAGGTCCTCCTCTGGGCTTAACAGTAGGAGGTTTGGTACTTTCTTGGTTATTTCCCCAAAGTGGACGTCTCGGTCTCTCTCTCTCCTGTCTCTCGGTCTCTGTCTCGCTGGGTCTCTCTCCCTTCCTAGTGTTTGTCCCTGTTAAAGGGGTTTTAGGGAGTTGTTCCTCATCCGATGCGAGGATGTAAGGACAGGATGTTGTGTTGCTGCAAACCCCCGAGGCGAACTTGTGCTGATGTTATTGGTATTTTATGTTGGATTTCTGTTTCTACACATGCTTCTTTAGAGCCCTCCCTGGTCTTTTTTCCTGATGTTATCGGTATTTTATGTTGGATTTCTGTTTCTACACATGCTTCTTTAGAGCCCTCCCTGGTCTTTTTTCCTGATGTTATGGGTATTTTATGTTGGATTTCTGTTTCTACACATGCTTCTTTAGAGCCCTCCCTGGTCTTTTTTCCTGATGTTATCGGTATTTTATGTTGGATTTCTGTTTCTACACATGCTTCTTTAGAGCCCTCCCTGGTCTTTTTTCCTGATGTTGGGTATTTTACGTTGGATTTCTGTTTCTACACATGCTTCTTTAGAGCCCCCCCTGGTCTTCTTTCCTGATGTTATGGGTATTTTATGTTGGATTTCTGTTTCTACACATGCTTCTTTAGAGCCCTCCCTGGTCTTTTTTCCTGATGTTATCGGTATTTTATGTTGGATTTCTGTTTCTACACATGCTTCTTTAGAGCCCTCCCTGGTCTTCTTTCCTGATGTTATGGGTATTTTATGTTGGATTTCTGTTTCTACACATGCTTCTTTAGAGCCCTCCCTGGTCTTCTTTCCTGATGTTATGGGTATTTTATGTTGGATTTCTGTTTCTACACATGCTTCTTTAGAGCCCCCCCTGGTCTTCTTTCCTGATGTTATGGGTATTTTATGTTGGATTTCTGTTTCTACACATGCTTCTTTAGAGCCCTCCCTGGTCTTTTTTCCTGATGTTATGGGTATTTTATGTTGGATTTCTGTTTCTACACATGCTTCTTTAGAGCCCTCCCTGGTCTTTTTTCCTGATGTTATGGGTATTTTATGTTGGATTTCTGTTTCTACACATGCTTTAGAGCCCTCCCTGGTCTTCTTTCCTGATGTTGGGTATTTTATGTTGGATTTCTGTTTCTACACATGCTTCTTTAGAGCCCCCCCTGGTCTTTTTCCCTGATGTTATGGGTATTTTATGTTGGATTTCTGTTTCTACACATGCTTCTTTAGAGCCCTCCCTGGTCTTCTTTCCTGATGTTGGGTATTTTATGTTAGATTTCTGTTTCTACACATGCTTCTTTAGAGCCCTCCCTGGTCTTCTTTCCTGATGTTATGGGTATTTTATGTTGGATTTCTGTTTCTACACATTCTTCTTTAGAGCCCTCCCTGGTCTTCTTTCCTGATGTTATGGGTATTTTATGTTGGATTTCTGTTTCTACACATGCTTCTTTAGAGCCCTCCCTGGTCTTCTTTCCTGATGTTATGGGTATTTTATGTTGGATATCTGTTTCTACACATGCTTCTTTAGAGCCCTCCCTGGTCTTCTTTCCTGATGTTATGGGTATTTTATGTTGGATTTCTGTTTCTACACATGCTTCTTTAGAGCCCTCCCTGGTCTTCTTTCCTGATGTTATGGGTATTTTATGTTGGATTTCTGTTTCTACATATGCTTCTTTAGAGCCCTCCCTGGTCTTTTTTCCTGATGTTGGGTATTTTATGTTGGATATCTGTTTCTACACATGCTTCTTTAGAGCCCTCCCTGGTCTTTTTTCCTGATGTTATGGGTATTTTATGTTGGATTTCTGTTTCTACACATGCTTCTTTAGAGCCCTCCCTGGTCTTCTTTTCTGATGTTATGGGTATTTTATGTTGGATTTCTGTTTCTACACATGCTTCTTTAGAGCCCTCCCTGGTCTTCTTTCCTGATGTTATGGGTATTTTATGTTGGATTTCTGTTTCTACATATGCTTCTTTAGAGCCCTCCCTGGTCTTTTTTCCTGATGTTGGGTATTTTATGTTGGATTTCTGTTTCTACACATGCTTCTTTAGAGCCCTCCCTGGTCTTTTTTCCTGATGTTATGGGTATTTTATGTTGGATTTCTGTTTCTACACATGCTTCTTTAGAGCCCTCCCTGGTCTTTTTTCCTGATGTTGGGTATTTTATGTTGGATTTCTGTTTCTACACATGCTTCTTTAGAGCCCTCCCTGGTCTTCTTTCCTGATGTTGGGTATTTTATGTTGGATTTCTGTTTCTACACATGCTTCTTTAGAGCCCCCCCTGGTCTGCTTTCCTGATGTTATGGGTATTTTATGTTGGATTTCTGTTTCTACACATGCTTCTTTAGAGCCCTCCCTGGTCTTCTTTCCTGATGTTATGGGTATTTTACGTTGGATTTCTGTTTCTACACATGCTTCTTTAGAGCCCTCCCTGGTCTTCTTTCCTGATGTTGGGTATTTTATGTTGGATTTCTGTTTCTACACATGCTTCTTTAGAGCCCCCCCTGGTCTTCTTTCCTGATGTTATGGGTATTTTACGTTGGATTTCTGTTTCTACACATGTTTCTTTAGAGCCCTCCCTGGTCTTCTTTCCTGATGTTGGGTATTTTATGTTGGATTTCTGTTTCTACACATGCTTCTTTAGAGCCCCCCCTGGTCTTCTTTCCTGATGTTATGGGTATTTTATGTTGGATTTCTGTTTCTACACATGCTTCTTTAGAGCCCTCCATGGTCTTTTTTTCCTGACACTGTTTTCTTGTATGAGCTGGATGATAAAGCGGTGACTGTGTTTGAGCATCAGCTGTTGGACTGTAATGTATTCTGAATAAATGTACCTTTTAAAATCAATCTCTCTCTCTCTGTCTGTCTGTCTCTCTCCCTCTGTCTCTCTCTGTTCGTCTGTCTCTGTTGTTTTCTCTTTCCCTCTCTCTCTCTGTCTCTCTCTCTGTCTGTCTGTCTCTCTCTCTCTCTCTGTCGCGCTCTCTCTCTCTCTGTCTGTCTGTCTGTCTCTCCCTCTGTCTCTCTCTCTCTCTGTTCATCTGTCTCTGTTGTTTTCTCTCTCTCTCTCTCTCTCTCTCTCTCTCTCTCTCTCTCTCTCTCTCTCTGTCTCTCTCTGTCTCTCTCTCTCTGTCGCGCTCTCTCTCTGTCTGTCTGTCTCTCCCTCTGTCTCTCTCTCTCTCTCTCTGTTCGTTTGTCTCTGTTGTTTTCTCTCTCTCTCTCTCTCTCTCTCTCTCTCTCTCTCTCTCTCTCTCTCTCTCTCTCTCTCGTTTTCTCTGTCTGTCTGTCTCTCTCTCTGTCTCTGTTGTTTTCTCTCTCTCTCTCTCTCTCTCTCTCTCTCTCTCTCTCTCTCTCTCTCTCTCTCTCTCTCTCTCTCTCTCTCTCTCTCTCTCCCTCTGTCGTTTTCTCTCTCTCTCGCTCTCTCTCCCTCCCTCTGTCTCTGTGTGTCTCTCTCTCTCCCTCCCTCTGTCTCTGTGTCTCTCTCTCTCAATTCAATTCAGCTTTATTGACATGACCAAAAAATTTGTATGGCATTGCCAAAGCTAAAAAGTACAGAACATAAAGTACAGTACATATCATAAAGTACAGAACATAAAGTACAGTACAGAATACAAAGTACAGTACATAACATAAAGTACAGAACATAAAGTACGGTACAGAATTCAAAGTACAATACAGAATACAAAGTACAAACAGAATACAAAATTAGTATAGAATGCAAAGGTATTACAACAATACACACACACACACACACACACACACACACAAACAATATACACTCACTGGCCACTTTATTAGGTACACCTTGCTAGTACCGGGTTGGACCCCCTTTTGCCTTCAGAACTGCCTTAATCCTTCGTGGCATAGATTCAACAAGGTACTGGAAACATTCCTCAGAGAGTTTGGTCCATATTGACATGATAGCATCACGCAGTTGCTGCAGATTTGTCGGCTGCACATCCATGATGCGAATCTCCCGGTCCACCACATCCCAAAGGTGCTCTATTGGATTGAGATCTGGTGACTGTGGAGGCCATTTGAGTACAGTGAACTCATTGTCATGTTCAAGAAACCAGTCTGAGATGATTCGAGCTTTATGACATGGCGCGTTATCCTGCTGGAAGTAGCCATCAGAAGATGGGAACACTGTGGTCATAAAGGGATGGACATGGTCAGCAACAATACTCAGGTAGGCTGTGGCGTTGACACGATGCTCAATTGGTACTAAGGGGCCCAAAGTGTGCCAAGAAAATATCCCCCACACCATTACACCACCACCACCAACCTGAACCGTTGATACAAGGCAGGATGGATCCATGCTTTCATGTTGTTGACGCCAAATTCTGACCCTACCATCCGAATGTCGCAGCAGAAATCGAGACTCATCAGACCAGGCAACGTTTTTCCAATCTTCTATTGTCCAATTTTGGTGAGCCTGTGCGAATTGTAGCCTCAGTTTCCTGTTCTTAGCTGACAGGAGTGGCACCCGGTGTGGTCTTCTGCTGCTGTAGCCCATCTGCCTCAAGGTTCGACGTGTTGTGCGTTCAGAGATGCTCTTCTGCATACCTCGGTTGTAATGAGTGGTTATTTGAGTTACTGTTGCCTTTCTATCAGCTCGAACCAGTCTGGCCATTCTCCTCTGACCTCTGGCATCAACGAGGCATTTTCGCCCACAGAACTGCTGCTCACTGGATATTTTCTCTTTTTCGGACCATTCTCTGTAAACCCTAGAGATGGTTGTGCGTGAAAATCCCAGTAGATCAGCAGTTTCTGAAATACTCAGACCAGCCCGTCTGGCACCAACAACCATGCCACGTTCAAAGTCACTTAAATCACCTTTCTTCCCCATTCTGATGCTCGGTTTGAACTGCAGCAGATCGTCTTGACCATGTCTACATGCCTAAATGCATTGAGTTGCTGCCATGTGATTGGCTGATTAGACATTTGCGTTAACGAGCAGTTGGACAGGTGTGCCTAATAAAGTGGCCGGTGAGTGTATATATATATATATGTAATATTGCTGGGTGATTTGAATATACACATGGACAATGTCCACAGTACTCTCACAGGGGTTTTACATCATGCCTGGACAGTTTTGGATTACAGCAATATATTGATTTTCCTACGCAGGACACATACTTGATCTGATTTGCTGCTCTGGTGTAACTCCTCTTAACTGCAGTGCATCTGATTTGCACATTTCCGATCACAGGTTAGTGTCTTGCCATGTTAATTTAACAGTATCCAAAACAAATGTGTCACGCTCCATCTGGTTCCGTAATATTAAGAATATTGATTTATCTGCTCTCACTAGTGGAACTGATAACCTCCCCAGCAAAGATCCTTTATCCACCCCAGACGAACTGGTCTCTCATTACAATGGCGGCCGTTATAGTCTTTTAGACGATCTTGCTCCTTTAAAAACCCGGTCTGTTTCCTTTACCCACTCTGCCCCTTGGTTTACACCTGCACTACGCCAGCTTAAAGCTAAAGGCCGTCGCCTGGAACGCCTTTACATGAAAACTGGCCTTGTTGTTCATAAAGACATGTGTAATGACCACATACTTCATTATAAGGAGGCTCTGTCCACAGCTAAATCGTCTTATTATGCAAATTTGATTAGATCAGGTGAAGGGAACACTAGAGCCCCGTTTTCTGTAGTAAACAACATTTTACGGCCACCAGACAGTCTCGCGACTCACCTGTATTCAGTTGCTCAATGTAATGCCTTCATGACCTTTTTTAATGCCAAAATTGAAAATATTCATCAGCAGTTGACCTCATCAAACAATACTGCATACAGTTCATCTTATTCACCCTCATATGTTCCCCTCTGTTCTTCACTATCTAGTTTAAAACTCCCAACTGCTGCTAAAATATCTGGTCTTACTCGCAAATCCAAATCATCTACCTGTCAGTTAGACCCCCTCCCTACTCATTTAGTAAAAGCCTGTCTACCTCCTCTGTCCTCTTTAATAAATGATGTCATACATTCCTTCCTTACCTCTGGTCTTGTTCCTTCATCTCTCAAAACAGCTGCAATAACTCCAATACTCAAGAAACCTGGTGCAGACCCCAACAATTTGAATAATTTTCGCCCAATCTCAAATTTACCATTTCTTTCTAAAACACTTGGAAGAACAGTCGCATCTCAGGTACACGCTAACTTGACTAACAACAATCTGTTTGAACAATTCCAGTCTGGTTTTCGCTCCCTGCACAGTACAGAGGACAGCTTTGGTGAAAATCACTAATGATCTGTTGATGGCAGCTGACTCTGGGCTCTTAACCATACTTGGCCTCCTTGACCTGAGTGCAGCCTTTGGTATCATGTCACATAACATACTCCTAGAAAGATTAGCTTCCATTGGAATAACTGGCACCCCCCTTGCCTGGTTTAGATCATATCTCTCTGGCCGCACTCAGTTTGTCCATCTTAAAAATTTGAGATCACAGTCCTTTCCTGTTACTCCCGGTGCTCCCCAGGGCTCTGTATTGGGACCCCTTGCTATTTATTATTTACCTACTACCTCTTGGCCACATTTTCAGGAAATGTGGCGTTCAATTTCACTGCTACGCGGATGACACCCAGCTTTATCTATCCATCAAACCTACCTCCACTCTTCCGCCACTTCCCTTTCTGACTGCTTACTAGAACTTAAATCCTGGTTTTCATACAACTTCCTCAAACTTATTAGTGATAAAACTGAGGTCCATTTAGTTGGCACTAAATCTACTTTGGCCAAACCTGATAGTTTTTCTCTTACTATTGACAATTCTATAGTTCCCCCATCGCCTCAGGTTAAGAGTCTGGGTGTCATCCTGGACAACACATTATCTTTTGAAGCCAACATCAACAATGTTACTCAGTCTGCATACTTCCATCTATGCAATATTAATCATCTTCAGCCATCACTTACACCTAAAAGCACAGCCATACTCACTCACACCCTGGTTAAATTCCGTATTGACTACTGTAATTCGATCCTCTTTGGTCTTCCCCTCAAGTGTCTTCATAAGCTTCAGTTGGTCCAGAATTCAGCCATAGATCATATCACTCCTGTTCTTCAGCAACGCCATTGGCTTCCTGTTATATACTGTATTGACTTCAAGATCCTGCTCCTCACCTTTAAGGCCCTTAATAACTTAGCTCCTTCATATCTTTCCGAACTCCTTCATATCCGCACGCCCTCCCGCCCTCTCAGATCCTCTTCTGCTCTCCACTCACTACACCATCGGCCCGCTTGACTACCATGGGGACTAGAGCCTTCAGTCGTTCTGTCCCCCGCCTATGGAACTCTCTCCCACAACAAATTCACAACATTGACTCTTTTTCAACCTTCAAATCCCATCTCAAAATGTACCTTTTCAAACTGGCATATTCAGGCTGATCCACGCTTCATTGAGTTTTGCAGATGTTGATTTTATACTTATCTGTTGTGTTAACTTTTTATTGTCTACCCTGTTTTGTTTTGATTTTACGCTGTCTGGTACAGTGCTGCTTTTTTTTTTTTACTGTGTTCTGTAAGGTGTCCTTGAGTGTTTTGAAAGGCGCCCACAAATAAAATGCATTACTATTATTATATGTGCATCTGAGATTAACAAACTGGTGTGTGTGTGTGTGTGTGTGTGTGTGTGCGTGCACACATGCGTGTCTGTGTGTGCACACGTCTGTGTGCGCATGTGCACATGCACATATGGTGGGTGTATATTATGGGGGTGTTTACACACTGTCCCTGGCTTGGTGGCACTCGGAGATGTATTTGGCAGCAAGAGCTGCTGTCTGTCACTGTCCAAGTAGGACACGTTGTCCCTTGCTTTCTCCTGCACGTTGGAACCCTGGGAGTATGCAATTAAACATGTTGAAGTAGGTGTTGCTAATGTGGTTGAGTTTGTCACAGTGAAGGAGGAAGTGCACCTCTGTTTCCACCTCACCTGTGATACAGGGACCACATAATCTTTGCTCTCTTGGCAGCCATGATTTTCTTAGTCCGCCTTCTTCTACAGCCAGACTGTGGTCACTGAGTCTGTACTTTTTCTATGGCCAGACTGTGGTCACTGAGTCTGTACTTTTTCTATGGCCAGACTGTGGTCACTGAGTCTGTACTTTTTCTATGGCCAGACTGTGGTCACCGAGTCTGTACTTTTTCTATGGCCAGACTGTGGTCACCGAGTCTGTACTTTTTCTATGGCCAGACTGTGGTCACTGAGACTGTACTTTTTCTATGGCTAGAACTGTGGTCACTGAGTCTGTACTTTTTCTATGGCTAGACTGTGGTCACTGAGTCTGTACTTTTTCTATGGCTAGACTGTGGTCACTGAGTCTGTACTTTTTCTATGGCCAGACTGTGGTCACTGAGTCTGTACTTTTTCTATGGCCAGACTGTGGTCACTGAGTCTGTACTTTTTCTATGGCCAGACTGTGGTCACCGAGTCTGTACTTTTTCTATGGCCAGACTGTGGTCACTGAGTCTGTACTTTTTCTATGGCCAGACTGTGGTCACTGAGTCTGTACTTTTTCTATGGCCAGACTGTGGTCACCGAGTCTGTACTTTTTCTATGGCCAGACTGTTGTCACTGAGTCTGTACTTTTTCTATGGCCAGACTGTGGTCACTGAGTCTGTACTTTTTCTATGGCCAGACTGTGGTCACTGAGTCTGTACTTTTTCTATGGCCAGACTGTGGTCACTGAGTCTGTACTTTTTCTATGGCCAGACTGTGGTCACTGAGTCTGTACTTTTTCTATGGCCAGACTGTGGTCACTGAGTCTGTACTTTTTCTATGGCCAGTCTGTGGTCACTGAGTCTGTACTTTTTCTATGGCCAGACTGTGGTCACCGAGTATGTACTTTTTCTATGGCCAGACTGTTGTCACTGAGTCTGTACTTTTTCTATGGCCAGACTGTGGTCACTGAGTCTGTACTTTTTCTATGGCCAGACTGTTGTCGCTGAGTCTGTACTTTTTCTATGGCCAGACTGTTGTCACTGAGTCTGTACTTTTTCTATGGCCAGTCTGTGGTCACTGAGTCTGTACTTTTTCTATGGCCAGACTGTGGTCACCGAGTCTGTACTTTTTCTATGGCCAGACTGTTGTCACTGAGTCTGTACTTTTTCTATGGCCAGACTGTTGTCACCGAGTCTGTACTTTTTCTATGGCCAGTCTGTGGTCACTGAGTCTGTACTTTTTCTATGGCCAGTCTGTGGTCACTGAGTCTGTACTTTTTCTATGGCCAGTCTGTGGTCACTGAGTCTGTACTTTTTCTATGGCCAGTCTGTGGTCACTGAGTCTGTACTTTTTCTATGGCCAGACTGTGGTCACTGAGTCTGTACTTTTTCTATGGCCAGACTGTGGTCACCGAGTCTGTACTTTTTCTATGGCCAGTCTGTGGTCACCGAGTCTGTACTTTTTCTACGGCCAGACTGTTGTCACTGAGTCTGTACTTTTTCTATGGCCAGACTGTTGTCACCGAGTCTGTACTTTTTCTATGGCCAGTCTGTGGTCACTGAGTCTGTACTTTTTCTATGGCCAGACTGTGGTCACTGAGTCTGTACTTTTCCTATGGCCAGACTGTGGTCACTGAGTCTGTACTTTTCCTATGGCCAGACTGTGGTCACTGAGTCTGTACTTTTTCTATGGCTAGACTGTGGTCACTGAGTCTGTACTTTTTCTATGGCCAGACTGTGGTCACCGAGTCTGTACTTTTTCTATGGCCAGACTGTTGTCACCGAGTCTGTACTTTTTCTATGGCCAGTCTGTGGTCACTGAGTCTGTACTTTTTCTATGGCCAGTCTGTGGTCACTGAGTCTGTACTTTTTCTATGGCCAGACTGTGGTCACTGAGTCTGTACTTTTTCTATGGCCAGACTGTGGTCACCGAGTCTGTACTTTTTCTATGGCCAGTCTGTGGTCACCGAGTCTGTACTTTTTCTATGGCCAGACTGTGGTCACTGAGTCTGTACTTTTTCTATGGCTAGACTGTGGTCACTGAGTCTGTACTTTTTCTATGGCCAGACTGTGGTCACTGAGTCTGTACTTTTTCTATGGCCAGACTGTGGTCACTGAGTCTGTACTTTTCCTATGGCTAGACTGTGGTCACTGAGTCTGTACTTTTTCTATGGCCAGACTGTTGTCACCGAGTCTGTACTTTTTCTATGGCCAGTCTGTGGTCACTGAGTCTGTACTTTTTCTATGGCCAGACTGTGGTCACTGAGTCTGTACTTTTCCTATGGCCAGACTGTGGTCACTGAGTCTGTACTTTTCCTATGGCCAGACTGTGGTCACTGAGTCTGTACTTTTCCTATGGCCAGACTGTGGTCACCGAGTCTGTACTTTTTCTATGGCTAGACTGTGGTCACTGAGTCTGTACTTTTTCTATGGCCAGACTGTGGTCACTGAGTCTGTACTTTTCCTATGGCCAGACTGTGGTCACTGAGTCTGTACTTTTTCTATGGCCAGACTGTGGTCACTGAGTCTGTACTTTTTCTATGGCCAGTCTGTGGTCACTGAGTCTGTACTTTTTCTATGGCCAGTCTGTGGTCACTGAGTCTGTACTTTTTCTATGGCCAGACTGTGGTCACTGAGTCTGTACTTTTTCTATGGCCAGACTGTGGTCACCGAGTCTGTACTTTTTCTATGGCCAGTCTGTGGTCACCGAGTCTGTACTTTTTCTACGGCCAGACTGTTGTCACTGAGTCTGTACTTTTTCTATGGCCAGACTGTTGTCACCGAGTCTGTACTTTTTCTATGGCCAGTCTGTGGTCACTGAGTCTGTACTTTTTCTATGGCCAGACTGTGGTCACTGAGTCTGTACTTTTCCTATGGCCAGACTGTGGTCACTGAGTCTGTACTTTTCCTATGGCCAGACTGTGGTCACTGAGTCTGTACTTTTTCTATGGCTAGACTGTGGTCACTGAGTCTGTACTTTTTCTATGGCCAGACTGTGGTCACCGAGTCTGTACTTTTTCTATGGCCAGACTGTTGTCACCGAGTCTGTACTTTTTCTATGGCCAGTCTGTGGTCACTGAGTCTGTACTTTTTCTATGGCCAGTCTGTGGTCACTGAGTCTGTACTTTTTCTATGGCCAGACTGTGGTCACTGAGTCTGTACTTTTTCTATGGCCAGACTGTGGTCACCGAGTCTGTACTTTTTCTATGGCCAGTCTGTGGTCACCGAGTCTGTACTTTTTCTATGGCCAGACTGTGGTCACTGAGTCTGTACTTTTTCTATGGCCAGACTGTTGTCACCGAGTCTGTACTTTTTCTATGGCCAGTCTGTGGTCACTGAGTCTGTACTTTTTCTATGGCCAGACTGTGGTCACTGAGTCTGTACTTTTCCTATGGCTAGACTGTGGTCACTGAGTCTGTACTTTTTCTATGGCCAGTCTGTGGTCACTGAGTCTGTACTTTTTCTATGGCCAGACTGTGGTCACCGAGTCTGTACTTTTTCTATGGCCAGACTGTTGTCACCGAGTCTGTACTTTTTCTATGGCCAGTCTGTGGTCACTGAGTCTGTACTTTTTCTATGGCCAGTCTGTGGTCACTGAGTCTGTACTTTTTCTATGGCCAGACTGTGGTCACTGAGTCTGTACTTTTTCTATGGCCAGACTGTGGTCACCGAGTCTGTACTTTTTCTATGGCCAGTCTGTGGTCACCGAGTCTGTACTTTTTCTATGGCCAGTCTGTGGTCACTGAGTCTGTACTTTTTCTATGGCCAGTCTGTGGTCACCGAGTATGTACTTTTTCTATGGCCAGTCTGTGGTCACCGAGTATGTACTTTTTCTATGGCCAGACTGTGGTCACTGAGTCTGTACCTTTTCTATGGCCAGTCTGTGGTCACTGAGTCTGTACTTTTCTACGGCCAGACTGTGGTCACTGAGTCTGTACTTTTTCTATGGCCAGACTGTGGTCACTGAGTCTGTACTTTTTCTATGGCCAGACTGTGGTCACTGAGTCTGTACTTTTTCTATGGCCAGACTGTGGTCACTGAGTCTGTACTTTTTCTATGGCCAGACTGTGGTCACTGAGTCTGCACTTTTTCTATGGCCAGACTGTGGTCACTGAGTCTGTACTTTTCTATGGCCAGACTGTGGTCACTGAGTCTGCACTTTTCCTATGGCCAGACTGTGGTCACTGAGTCTGTACTTTTTCTATGGCCAGACTGTGGTCACTGAGTCTGTACTTTTTCTATGGCCAGACTGTGGTCACTGAGTCTGTACTTTTTCTATGGCCAGACTGTGGTCACTGAGTCTGTACTTTTTCTATGGCCAGACTGTGGTCACTGAGTCTGTACTTTTTCTATGGCCAGTCTGTGGTCACTGAGTCTGTACTTTTTCTATGGCCAGACTGTGGTCACTGAGTCTGTACTTTTTCTATGGCCAGTCTGTGGTCACCGAGTCTGTACTTTTTCTATGGCCAGTCTGTGGTCACTGAGTCTGTACTTTTTCTATGGCCAGTCTGTGGTCACTGAGTCTGTACTTTTTCTATGGCCAGTCTGTGGTCACCGAGTATGTACTTTTTCTATGGCCAGACTGTGGTCACCGAGTCTGTACTTTTTCTATGGCTAGACTGTGGTCACCGAGTCTGTACTTTTTCTATGGCCAGACTGTGGTCATCGAGTCTGTACTTTTTCTATGGCCAGACTGTGGTCACCGAGTATGTACTTTTTCTATGGCTAGACTGTGGTCACCGAGTCTGTACTTTTTCTATGGCCAGACTGTGGTCACTGAGACTGTACTTTTTCTATGGCTAGAACTGTGGTCACTGAGTCTGTACTTTTTCTATGGCTAGACTGTGGTCACTGAGTCTGTACTTTTTCTATGGCTAGACTGTGGTCACTGAGTCTGTACTTTTTCTATGGCCAGACTGTGGTCACTGAGTCTGTACTTTTTCTATGGCCAGACTGTGGTCATCGAGTCTGTACTTTTTCTATGGCCAGACTGTGGTCACCGAGTATGTACTTTTTCTATGGCTAGACTGTGGTCACCGAGTCTGTACTTTTTCTATGGCCAGACTGTGGTCACTGAGACTGTACTTTTTCTATGGCTAGAACTGTGGTCACTGAGTCTGTACTTTTTCTATGGCTAGACTGTGGTCACTGAGTCTGTACTTTTTCTATGGCTAGACTGTGGTCACTGAGTCTGTACTTTTTCTATGGCCAGACTGTGGTCACTGAGTCTGTACTTTTTCTATGGCCAGACTGTGGTCATCGAGTCTGTACTTTTTCTATGGCCAGACTGTGGTCACCGAGTCTGTACTTTTTCTATGGCCAGACTGTGGTCACTGAGACTGTACTTTTTCTATGGCTAGAACTGTGGTCACTGAGTCTGTACTTTTTCTATGGCCAGACTGTGGTAACTGAGTCTGTACTTTTTCTATGGCTAGACTGTGGTCACTGAGTCTGTACTTTTTCTATGGCCAGACTGTGGTCACTGAGTCTGTACTTTTTCTATGGCCAGACTGTGGTCACTGAGTCTGTATTTTTTCTATGGCTAGACTGTGGTCACTGAGTCTGTACTTTTTCTATGGCCAGACTGTGGTCACTGAGTCTGTACTTTTTCTATGGCTAGACTGTGGTCACTGAGTCTGTACTTTTTCTATGGCCAGACTGTGGTCACTGAGTCTGTACTTTTTCTATGGCTAGAACTGTGGTCACTGAGTCTGTACTTTTTCTATGGCCAGTCTGTGGTCACTGAGTCTGTACTTTTTCTATGGCCAGAACTGTGGTCACCGAGTCTGTACTTTTTCTATGGCCAGTCTGTGGTCACTGAGTCTGTACTTTTTCTATGGCCAGTCTGTGGTCACTGAGTCTGTACTTTTTCTATGGCCAGACTGTGGTCACCGAGTCTGTACTTTTTCTATGGCCAGTCTGTGGTCACTGAGTCTGTACTTTTTCTATGGCCAGACTGTGGTCACCGAGTATGTACTTTTTCTATGGCCAGTCTGTGGTCACTGAGTCTGTACTTTTTCTATGGCCAGACTGTGGTCACTGAGTCTGTACTTTTCCTATGGCTAGACTGTGGTCACTGAGTCTGTACTTTTTCTATGGCCAGACTGTTGTCACTGAGTCTGTACTTTTTCTATGGCCAGTCTGTGGTCACTGAGTCTGTACTTTTTCTATGGCCAGACTGTGGTCACTGAGTCTGTACTTTTCCTATGGCCAGACTGTGGTCACTGAGTCTGTACTTTTCCTATGGCCAGACTGTGGTCACTGAGTCTGTACTTTTCCTATGGCCAGACTGTGGTCACCGAGTCTGTACTTTTTCTATGGCTAGACTGTGGTCACTGAGTCTGTACTTTTTCTATGGCCAGTCTGTGGTCACTGAGTCTGTACTTTTTCTATGGCCAGACTGTGGTCACCGAGTCTGTACTTTTTCTATGGCCAGACTGTTGTCACCGAGTCTGTACTTTTTCTATGGCCAGTCTGTGGTCACTGAGTCTGTACTTTTTCTATGGCCAGTCTGTGGTCACTGAGTCTGTACTTTTTCTATGGCCAGACTGTGGTCACTGAGTCTGTACTTTTTCTATGGCCAGACTGTGGTCACCGAGTCTGTACTTTTTCTATGGCCAGTCTGTGGTCACCGAGTCTGTACTTTTTCTATGGCCAGTCTGTGGTCACCGAGTCTGTACTTTTTCTATGGCCAGTCTGTGGTCACCGAGTATGTACTTTTTCTATGGCCAGTCTGTGGTCACTGAGTATGTACTTTTTCTATGGCCAGACTGTGGTCACTGAGTCTGTACCTTTTCTATGGCCAGTCTGTGGTCACTGAGTCTGTACTTTTCTACGGCCAGACTGTGGTCACTGAGTCTGTACTTTTTCTATGGCCAGACTGTGGTCACTGAGTCTGTACTTTTTCTATGGCCAGACTGTGGTCACTGAGTCTGTACTTTTTCTATGGCCAGACTGTGGTCACTGAGTCTGTACTTTTTCTATGGCCAGACTGTGGTCACTGAGTCTGCACTTTTTCTATGGCCAGACTGTGGTCACTGAGTCTGTACTTTTCTATGGCCAGACTGTGGTCACTGAGTCTGCACTTTTCCTATGGCCAGACTGTGGTCACTGAGTCTGTACTTTTTCTATGGCCAGACTGTGGTCACTGAGTCTGTACTTTTTCTATGGCCAGACTGTGGTCACTGAGTCTGTACTTTTTCTATGGCCAGACTGTGGTCACTGAGTCTGTACTTTTTCTATGGCCAGACTGTGGTCACTGAGTCTGTACTTTTTCTATGGCCAGTCTGTGGTCACTGAGTCTGTACTTTTTCTATGGCCAGACTGTGGTCACTGAGTCTGTACTTTTTCTATGGCCAGTCTGTGGTCACCGAGTCTGTACTTTTTCTATGGCCAGTCTGTGGTCACCGAGTCTGTACTTTTTCTATGGCCAGTCTGTGGTCACTGAGTCTGTACTTTTTCTATGGCCAGTCTGTGGTCACCGAGTATGTACTTTTTCTATGGCCAGACTGTGGTCACCGAGTCTGTACTTTTTCTATGGCTAGACTGTGGTCACCGAGTCTGTACTTTTTCTATGGCCAGACTGTGGTCATCGAGTCTGTACTTTTTCTATGGCCAGACTGTGGTCACCGAGTATGTACTTTTTCTATGGCTAGACTGTGGTCACCGAGTCTGTACTTTTTCTATGGCCAGACTGTGGTCACTGAGACTGTACTTTTTCTATGGCTAGAACTGTGGTCACTGAGTCTGTACTTTTTCTATGGCTAGACTGTGGTCACTGAGTCTGTACTTTTTCTATGGCTAGACTGTGGTCACTGAGTCTGTACTTTTTCTATGGCCAGACTGTGGTCACTGAGTCTGTACTTTTTCTATGGCCAGACTGTGGTCATCGAGTCTGTACTTTTTCTATGGCCAGACTGTGGTCACCGAGTATGTACTTTTTCTATGGCTAGACTGTGGTCACCGAGTCTGTACTTTTTCTATGGCCAGACTGTGGTCACTGAGACTGTACTTTTTCTATGGCTAGAACTGTGGTCACTGAGTCTGTACTTTTTCTATGGCTAGACTGTGGTCACTGAGTCTGTACTTTTTCTATGGCTAGACTGTGGTCACTGAGTCTGTACTTTTTCTATGGCCAGACTGTGGTCACTGAGTCTGTACTTTTTCTATGGCCAGACTGTGGTCACTGAGTCTGTACTTTTTCTATGGCCAGACTGTGGTCACTGAGTCTGTACTTTTTCTATGGCCAGACTGTGGTCATCGAGTCTGTACTTTTTCTATGGCCAGACTGTGGTCACCGAGTATGTACTTTTTCTATGGCTAGACTGTGGTCACCGAGTCTGTACTTTTTCTATGGCCAGACTGTGGTCACTGAGACTGTACTTTTTCTATGGCTAGACTGTGGTCACCGAGTCTGTACTTTTTCTATGGCCAGACTGTGGTCACTGAGACTGTACTTTTTCTATGGCCAGACTGTGGTCACTGAGTCTGTACTTTTTCTATGGCTAGACTGTGGTAACTGAGTCTGTACTTTTTCTATGGCTAGACTGTGGTCACTGAGTCTGTACTTTTTCTATGGCCAGACTGTGGTCACTGAGTCTGTACTTTTTCTATGGCCAGACTGTGGTCACTGAGTCTGTACTTTTTCTATGGCTAGACTGTGGTCACTGAGTCTGTACTTTTTCTATGGCCAGACTGTGGTCACTGAGTCTGTACTTTTACTATGGCTAGACTGTGGTCACTGAGTCTGTACTTTTTCTATGGCCAGACTGTGGTCACTGAGTCTGTACTTTTTCTATGGCTAGAACTGTGGTCACTGAGTCTGTACTTTTTCTATGGCCAGTCTGTGGTCACTGAGTCTGTACTTTTTCTATGGCCAGAACTGTGGTCACCGAGTCTGTACTTTTTCTATGGCCAGTCTGTGGTCACTGAGTCTGTACTTTTTCTATGGCCAGTCTGTGGTCACTGAGTCTGTACTTTTTCTATGGCCAGACTGTGGTCACCGAGTCTGTACTTTTTCTATGGCCAGTCTGTGGTCACTGAGTCTGTACTTTTTCTATGGCCAGTCTGTGGTCACTGAGTCTGTACTTTTTCTATGGCCAGACTGTGGTCACTGAGTCTGTACTTTTTCTATGGCCAGACTGTGGTCACCGAGTATGTACTTTTTCTATGGCCAGTCTGTGGTCACTGAGTCTGTACTTTTTCTATGGCCAGACTGTGGTCACTGAGTCTGTACTTTTTCTATGGCCAGACTGTGGTCACTGAGTCTGTACTTTTCTATGGCCAGACTGTGGTCACTGAGTCTGTACTTTTTCTATGGCTAGACTGTGGTCACTGAGTCTGTACTTGATCAGGCTCTGCCTCTGCTTTGTATCTCTGACAGGAAAGAGATATTCCTCCAGTTTGTATTCAGGTTTTATGGCCTGATAACATTCTAATTAGGTTTTGTCTCAGTCTGCCAATGTTCCACATATGTTTCTTGACATTCTTGGATGATCGTATTGATGTTTAATTTAAAAGCAGCACTTGTTTGAGAAAAGTTATTAGTATCTGTTAAGGGTTGATTTCTTAGTCTCAGTACAAGGTGGCTCAGAGGACTCTTTTCAAAGTTCTGATCTTGAATTTTTGCTGCCTTAAAATGCAGTGTGTCTGTGGGACTTGTATCTAAATGCATCCAACATTTGAGAGCTCTTTTTTGTATGTTGATAGCCAATGGAAATCTGTTAATTTTGCCTACTTGCATTGGTTGTTTTCTTTTGACTTTTTAAAATCATTCAACAGAATTCTGCATGTAGGGTCACTGTGGGATGCTTGTCCCACTACGCTCACTGAGTGGGCCCCATACCTCACCTCCATACAGCGCAGTTGGCTGGATTACACAGTCAAATATGTTGGACCAAATCTTAATGGGTATGTATATATTCCAAAATTTTCTTTTTATTGCATATAGAGCTCTGCAAGCTTTTTCCTTTAGTGCATTCACTGCCAGACTGAAATTGCCAGGTGCAGTCATAGTTAAACCATGGTAAGTCTACTGCATCATGTGCTCTAGGGTGGTGCTGCCTAGATTGAAATGGTATGTGTGTTCCTGACACCTGGGCTTCTTCTGGAATATTATTATGTTTGTCTTTTTTAGGTTTATTGTCAGGGCCCAGTGCTGACAGTAATCCTCTAGCAGGTCCAGATGCTGCTGTAGCCCCTGTGCAGTAGGAGACAACAGCACTAGGTCATCTCCGTAGAGTAAGAATTTTATTTCATTCTCTTGTAGAGTGAGGCCAGGGGCTGTGGACTGTTCCAACTGCACTGCTAACTCAATGTAAATGTTGAACAGTGTTGGACTGAGGCTACAGCCATGCCTCACTCCTCTTTTTTGAGTGAAAGACTGTAATTATGTTGCCAATTTTCACAGCGCTTTTGTTTTCAGAGTACATTGTCTTTATTAAATCATAGACTTTACCCCCTACACCACTTTGTAAAAGTTTATAATATAATCCTCTCTCTCTGTCTCCCTCCTGTCTCTCTCTGTTTCTCCCTCTCTCTCTCTGTTGCTGTCTCTCTTTCTGTCTGTCTCTCCCTCTCGCCCCCCCCCCCTCTCTGTCTCTGTCTCTCCCTGTCTCTGTCTCTCTCCTGTCTCCTTCGGTTTCTGTCTCTCTCTGTCTCTATCTGGCTGTCTGTCTCTCTCTTGCTCTCTCAATTTCAATTCAATTCAGTTGAGCCTTATTGGCATGAGAAAAAAAGCGTAATGCATTGCCAAATCTAAAGTACAGAATATAAAGTACAGTACAGAATATAAAGTAAGTACAGAATACAAAGTAAGTACAGAAGGTAAAGGTATTACAACAACAATACATATATGCATCGGAGATAAACAAACTGGTGTGCGCGCGTGCACATGTCTGTGTGCACATGTGCATGTGCAGATATAATGCGTGTATATGATGGAGGTGTTTACACACTGTCCCTGGCTCAGTGGCACTCGGAGATGTATTTGGCAGCAAGGCTCTCTCTCTCTCTCTCTCTCTCTCTCTCTCTCTCTCTCTCTCTGTCTCTCCCTCTCTCTGTCTGTCTGTCTGTCTGTCTGTCTCTCTCTCTGTCTCTTTCTCCTGTCTCTACTGTCTGTCTGTCTGTCTCTCTCGCTCTCTCTGTTTCTGTCTCTCCCTCTCTGTCTGTTTGTGTCTGTCTCTCTCTGTCTGTTTGTCTCTGTCTCCCTCTTGTCTGTCTGTCTCTCTCTATCTGTTTGTGTCTGTCTCTCTCTGTCTGTTTGTCTCTGTCTCCCTCTTGTCTGTCTGTCTCTCTCTGTCTGTTTGTGTCTGTCTCTTTCTCCTGTCTCTACTGTCTCTGTCTGTCTGTCTGTCTGTCTGTCTCTCTCTGTCTGTTTGTGTCTGTCTCTTTCTCCTGTCTCTACTGTCTCTGTCTGTCTGTCTCTCTCTCTCGCTCTCTCTGTCTGTCTGTCTGTCTGTCTGTCTGTCTGTCTGTCTCTCCCGCTCTCTCTGTTTCTGTCTCTCCCTCTCTGTCTGTTTGTCTCTGTCTCCCTCTGTCTGTCTGTCTCTCTCTGTCTGTTTGTGTCTGTCTCTTTCTCCTGTCTCTACTGTCTCTGTCTGTCTGTCTGTCTCTCTCTCTCGCTCTCTGTCTGTCTGTCTGTCTCGCTCTCTCTGTTTCTGTCTCTCCCTCTCTGTCTGTTTGTGTCTGTCTCTCTCTGTCTGTCTGTCTCTGTCTCTCTCTCCTGTCTCCCTCTGTCTGTCTGTCTGTCTGTCTGTCTCTCTCTCTTGCTCTCTCGCTCTGTCAATTCAATTCAATATGTTCAATTCAATATGTGCTTTATTGGCATGACATACGTTTGTGTACATATTGCCAAAGCATGTAAAACAACAACAACACAACTATGATTATAATAATAACAGCAACAAAAACAATGATTATGATATTAAACAACAACAGTAGCAAAAGGTGCTGTCCCCCACTGTCTCTCAGGTTGTGGCAGGACAATATAAATCTTGCTGCAATGCTCGCTGCTGCCCCCCTCCCAGGACCACCCGCAGCTTACCTGCGTCCTCCACTACTCTGGAATCACATGTTCCAGCTCCTTGACAAAAGCCCGGTGCTGTCGCTGTCTCTCCCTCTCTCTGTCTCTCCCTCTCTCTGTCTCTCTCTCTCCTGTCTCTCCTGTCTCTGTCTGTCTGCCTGTCTGTCTCTCGCTCTCAATTCAATTCAATTCAATTCAATTCAATATGTGCTTTATTGGCATGACATACGTTTTGTACATATTGCCAAAGCATCTAAAACAACAACACAACAGCAACCATGAATATAATAACAGCAACAACAACAACGACGGTTCCCCGACTGCCACCCTCAATTCCCTACATTGGTGTCAGAAGTGGGATGGTGAGACCGTGAGGTCATCGGAAGCACGTGTGCCCAGAGGCGTGAGGGAGCTGATATGCTGAAGCGCGGGGACGCGCTTCCCGAAAAGAGGGGGGTAGTGTAACGTGCATGGATAAGTAGACACGTTAGCCCATGGCTAATGGGTCAGACCGTTTAGTCGACTGGTTAACGTTGTCGCCCGCGGTGCGGGAGAAACGGGTTCGCGTCCCGGCTGTGGCGGTCCCGGGCTGCTCTTCTGAATTCACTGCATTGGTCGGGCCCTTTAGTCGAGTGGTTAACATAGTCATTTGCGGTGCGGGAGCCCCAGGTTCGTGTCCTGGCTGTGGCGATTCGAAAGGACGCGAATCACGAAGGAAGGGGGCAATGTAACGATCACGGATAAATAGGCTCAGTAGCCCTTGGCTAACGGATCGGACCCTTTAGTCGACTGGTTAGAGTTGTCACCCGCGGTGCAGGAGATACAGGTTCGCGTCCTGGCTGTGGCGGTTCCCGAGTGCCCCCCGAATTCGCTATTCTGGGGCACTCTCTCTCTCGTCTCCGTCCGCCTCTCTGTCTCTCTCTCTCTCGCTCTGTCTCTGTCTGCCTGTCTCTCTCTCTGTTTCTCTCCTGTCTCTCTGTCTCTCTCTGGAAAAAGAATTGAAGAGTGTGTAGAATATGATGTTGAACTCTTGTGTACAGGATGGTCCAGGCCTGGAGAAGGTAGATTTTAATTATTACAGAGCAATGAAGGCTCTGGACAAATCACACCATGTGGTGTTATAAAGGCGCTGTGTGTTCAACCATTGAGGATGAGCTGGTTTTTGCTGCAGAGCTCGGGTAAAAGGGGTCGTATCTGTTTTCCGTTTTTTTTCTTCAATGTTTTGAACTGATGTTGAAGGAAACGCTGCCCCCCGTCGGCAATGTAAACAGAAGAGGGGGACGTGAGGCGGGCTACATGCTAAGCTAAGTAGCGCTCCCTCCCCAGCATCTTCATGGCTAATGTCCGGTGGTTAGCTAACAAGATGGAGGAGATAAGACTCAGGCTGTCCTCTCAGAAAAGGCTGCAGAAGTGCTGTCTGCTGATGTTTACGGAGACTTGGCTCAACAGCAACATGGCGACTCGGCAGTCGAGCTAGCGGGCCGCACAGCCTTCCGTGCCAACAGGACAGCGGACTCCGGCAAGACCCGCGGAGGAGGTTTGAGTATTTATGTCAATACCTCTTGGTGCAACAATATAAAGATCGTTGAAAGGCATTGCTCTGCTGATCTGGAGCTCCTTATGATTCAGTGCATGACCTTTTACCTGCCAAGGGAGCTAACGGCCATTACCATCACCGCTGTATACATCCCCCCACATGCTAATGCTAAGGTAGCACTTAAACAGTTACAATGTACCGTCAGCAGACAACAGACCAAACACCCGGACAATGCCTTTATCATAGGTGATGATTTTAATCAGGCTAACCTCGGGGCTGTACTGCTCAAATTCTATCAACATGTCTCCTGCCCCACTAGGAGACAAAACACCCTGAACCATCTGTATACTAACATTAAGGACTCATACAAGGCTACTTCCTGCCCCTTTGGTCCAGAGTGTTTTGTCCTGGGGAACTTTCCCCGTCTCTGACATAGCTTGCATCCAGACAGTACAGTCTGAGACTGCTGCAGTGTAGATGCATGGTTTTGTCCAGGACAAAACACTCTGGACCATCTGTATACTAACATTAAGGACTCATATCCCAGCCTACAACCCCCTCATAAAACGGGTCTAGCCAGCAGTAAAGACAATCACTGTCTGGTCAGAAGGAGCAGTCTCTGAACTCCAGGACTGTTTTGACAACACAGACTGGAGTATGTTTGCACATTCAGCCACCCAGGCTCCCAAACATCTGCTGTGCTATCTTACACTAACTTTTGCACTGAGCGTGTCACAAAAAAAAAAAAATCAATCTGTGCCTTTCCAAACTAGAAACCCTGGATGACCAGTGAGGTCTGGCAGCTGCTGAAAGCCCAGGATGCAGCATTCAAGTCAGGTAACTGCGAGGCCAACAGCACAGCCAGATCCAACCTCAAAAAGGGCATCAGAACAGCCAAACTGAACTCTTCCCTATGAATACAGGACCACTTTTACAATAATTCCGATCCCCAGTGATTGTGGCAAGGCATTCAGTCTGTCGCAGACTACAAAAGCTCCAATAGCGGTCCCACAGTCCATGATACCTCCCTCCCAGATGAGCTAAATCATTTCTATGCCCGCTTTGACAAGGACAATACTGACCAAGCCACAAAAATTCCTGCTCCTCTCTTCACCCGAGTGTCTGATGATACGACCACAAAGTAAATCATCGATCTTTGGCCTAAGGTGTTCTGGTACCAAGTACACTTATGAATTACCTTGTGTTCGAACATGGTGTTTGTTTTTGCCAATCCATGACTCGCACAGAAGTCCAATAACAAGGCACCACTCGGGTTCAGATCGGGGAGGCCGTTCCTCCCAATCACGCCCCTCCAGGTTTCTCCATCATTGCCCACATGAACGTTGAAGTCCCCCAGCAGAACTATAGACTCCCGAGGCGGCGCTCTATCCAGGACACCACCCAGAGACTCCAAGAAGACCGGATACTCCAAACTGCTATTCGGTGCATAAGCACACACAACAGTCAGAGCCTTTCCCCAAGCGACTCGCAGTCGTATAGAGGCGACCCTCTCATTCCCCGGGGAGAACTGCAACATGGCAGCGCTCAACTGGGGACTTGTGAGCATCCCCACACCTTCCCAGCGCCTGTCACCTTGGCCAACTCCGGAAAAGTAATAAGTCCAGCCCCTCTCCAGGTACCAGAGCCCATGCTATGTGTGGAGGTGAGTCCAACTATATCTAGTTGGTACCACTCCACCTCCTGCACCAGCTCAGGCTCCTTCCCTGCTAGAGAGCTGACATTCCACGCCACGAGGACCAATCTGCAATGCTGGAAGTTGGCACACCCCAGTCCCCACCTTTGCCTGCCTGCATTGCACCCTACCCGAATGCTCTTCCACGTGTGTGGTGGGTCCACGGTGTGGTGGCTCCATGTTTTTTTTTCTGGACTGGGCCCAACCGGGCCCCATGGGCCAAGGAACGGCCACCACGTCTGGCTCCGGATGGGGGGGGGGCGGTTTCCCTTTTCCGGGCGAGGTGCGGTAACTCTGCTGTTGTAAATTCATTGGGGGGTTTTTTGGGACTCGCTCTTTCTCTGGCCCCTCCCCTGGGACCAGTTTGCCTTGGGAGACCATACCAGGGGCTATTGCCCCCGACAACACAACTCCCAGGATCACCGGGACACACAAACCCCTCCATCACGTTAAGGTGACGATTCTCGGAGGAGAATAGTAACCTTAACGTGGTGACGATTCTCCTCCGAGAATTTTTGAGAGACTGGTTTGGAGCTTTGAGAGACTGGTTCTGGCTCACATCAAAAACAATATCCGCCCCCCCCCCACACACACACACACACATTCGACCCACTTCAGTTCGCCTACCGTCCCAAAAAGTCTACAGAGGACGCCATTGCCACTGCGCTGTACGTTGCTCTGACCCACCTTGAAATTAACAACACATACGTACATCCGGATGCTGTTCATAGATTACAGCTCTGCCTTCAACACTATCATCCCCGCCAAACTAACCACCAAACTCCTCTCCCTTGGTCTCAAACCCTCCCTCTGTAACTGGACCCTGGACTTCCTGACTAACAGACCTCAGTCTGTTAGGTTAGGTGACCACACCTCATCCACCCTGACCTTCAGCACAGGTGCCCCTCAAGGCTGTGTTCTGAGCCCCCTCCCTTTCTCCCTCTTTACCCACGACTGCCTGCCAACTCACTCTTCAAATGTAATAGTTAAGTTTGTGGATGACACCACAGTCATTGGCTGTATCACCAACAATGACGAGATGGCCTACAGAGACGAGATTGAGCACCTCACATCATGGTGCATAACCAACAATCTTGTCCTCAATGTGCAGAAGACGAAGGAGCTGATTGTGGACTTCAGGAGGTCTAGAAGCTGCAACCACTCCCCCATACACATCAATGGGGTGGAAGTGGGGCATGTTTCCAGCTTTAAATTCCTTGGCGTCCACGTCAGCGAGGAACCTTCCGTGGACATTAAACACCCAGGCCCTTGTGAAAAAGGCCCAACAACGCCTACATTTCCTGAGGAGGCTGAGGAGCGCCCGTCTACCCCCCAAATTCTCACCAACTTCTACCACTGCACCATAGAGAGCATCCTGACCATCTGCATCTCAGTGTGGTACGGCAACTGCACCTCAGTAGACCAGAAAGCTCTGCAGCGGGTCGTCAAGGTGGCCCAGTGTGTCACCGGTACCCAGCTCCCAGCCATAAAAGACATTTATCACAAATGCTGTCTTCGAAGGGGTCTGAGCATCAGCAGAGATCCCAACCACCCCAACCATGGACTGTTCTACCCCCTGCGCTCTGGGAGGCGCTACATTAGCCTCAGAGCTCGCACTACCAGGCTCAAAAACAGCTTCTTTCCCCAAGGTGTTACCCACCTGAGCCTGGCCACCCACTGAATGTTTGTGGATATGTTTATACTCGTGCTCTTTTTTTACTTGAGCTTTTAGTCTTCATTTGTGTATATTCAAATATATATAAACGTAGTGTTGACATTCCGCTCCTCATTAGTTGAGCACTCACAACACCATTGGCGGTTTCGGAAAAAAACGAGATATACATTTTTTGGGGGGGGGTTTCCCCCCTTTTTCTCCCCAACTGTATCCAGCCAATTACCCCACTCTTCCGAGCCGTCCCCGTCGCTGCTCCAGCCCCTCTGCTGATTCGGGGAGGGCTGCAGACCACCACATGCCTCCTCCCATACATGTGGAGTCACCAGCCGCTTCTTTTCACCTGACAGTGAGGAGTTTCACCAGGGGAACGTAGTGCGTGGGAGGATCACGCCCATCCCCCATCCCCAGGCACCCCGACCGACCAGAGGAGGCGTTAGTGCAGCGACCAGGACACATTTCCACATCCGGCTTCCAACCCACAGACACAACCAACTGTGTCTGCAGGGACGCCCGACCAAGCCGGAGGCAACACGGGGACTTGAACCGGCATCCCCGTGTTTGTAGGCAACATAATAGACCACTACGCTGCCCAGATGGCCCATTTGTGTCTTATACAATGTCTGCCCTGTTTGTCTGTGTGTGTCTGCTTGGTGAAGCAGCAGCCCTCATATTGTTTTGACACGTGCCTGCACATTGATTTAATGACAAGAAATTGAGTTGAATTATTGTGGGGAACGTTAAAGATGCATGTTAAGTACTTTTTTGTAAGTTGGCAAATTTTGTTCATATTGTTAAAAAGATGTCAAGTCTGCTTTTTGTTTAATTTTTTTTGTTAAATAAAGGCTTGTTTTAAAATGTAAAAAAATCTCTCTCTCTCTCCTTACCTTACTATAAGTCGTTGGACATCAAGACTGGAGGCTCCATATTGGCTCACCAGCGAACGCATTAAATAATCCAGAAAATCATGTGACCTCATATATACACACTCATACACACATATATACAGTACACACTCATACACACATATACATACACATATAGGCGTATATAGACACACACAGTCATGCCGGGTGATTCATTGCTGCAGTCGTGACCTCAGACCTTCTCCTGGCTGTGTTCCTCTGTTTAATATCATAATCATAATCATCATCATCATACCGGAGGCCCCGCCTACAAGTGACGTCACTGAACAGACCTGGCTGCAGCTCAGGACAGCATGGCCTTGTGGGTATTGGAAAATGGTTGTTGTCCCAGGTGTGTGTGTGTGTGTGTGTGTGTGTGTGTGTGTGCGTGTGTAATGCTGTTAGCAGTGTGCTGTATATAGCTGAGGTTAAGCCCCACTTTAGCCTGTGAGGAAGATTAGAGGAGTTCAGCTGATTACAGGCTGAGGACTGCAGCCTCCTCTCCTGTCCTCCTTCACACACACTGCTGATGAAGAGTGTGTGTGAAGGAGGGCAGCAGCTACCTCTCCTGTCCTCCTTCACACACAGTCTTATGATGAAGACGAGTTGGAAAAGTCACGTTTGAGTTTAATTTGAACAAATTACACTGAGTGTTGAGCTGCTTAAGTGAAACAAGTCTTCAGACCTTCTTCAAACCGGAAGGAGGACACAGAGGAGAGAAGAGGAGAGGAGAGGGGAGAAGAGAAGGGGAGGGGAAGGCAGTTACAAATGAGGAGAGAGGAGTAAAGCTGTGGAAAGGAGGGGAGGATTAGTAGAAGACAGGAGGGTGATGTATCAGAAAATAGCGCCCCCTGGGCAGGTGTAGCTGCAGGTGCAGCAGTCACATGATGATGGAGGTCTGCTGGACATAACACGGTATGGACCAGGACCTCGGCTGTCTGCAGGCTTCTACACTTCCACTACATGTCATCACATCTTGTTGTACCTGACTGACTGTTTCTGTCGGGGGGGGTGGATGGGATTCTTCTCCTGGAAGATCATTAGAACCAGTCTGAACCTACTCCAAAACCAGTTCAGAACCAGCTCAGAAGCAGAAATGTGGACCCAACATGGACTCCACACCACTTCCTCTGATCACCAAACAGAAACGAAGGGCTAGCATGAAAACCAGTGTGTGTATGTGTGTGTGAGAGAGAGAGACAGAGAGAGAGAGAGAGAGAGAGAGAGAGAGAGAGAGAGAGAGAGAGAGAGAGAGAGAGAGAGACAGAGAGAGACAGAGTGAGACAGAGTGAGAGACAGAGAGAGAGACAGAGAGAGAGATACAGAGAGAGACAGAGAGAGAGACAGAGAGAGAGAGACAGAGAGAGACAGAGAGAGAGACAGAGAGAGAGAGAGACAGAGAGAGAGAGAGAGAGAGAGAGAGAGAGACAGAGAGAGAGAGAGAGAGAGAGAGAGAGAGAGAGAGAGAGAGAGAGAGAGACTACTGTTGTTCTATTGCTGAGTGGTGCTTATCAATAGAAAATTGCAGACAGAAAAACTTGGCTGCCAAGAGACAAACGTGTGTCAGCAGTGTAAACATACAACGTAGTTGAGACAGAGCTGCAGTTTTTAACAACATAGTTACATGACATGACATGACATGACATTCCAGTCATTTAGCCGACACTTTTATCCAAAGTGACTTACAACAAGTGCATCATTTAACGTAGGAGATCAGGGGAACTACTAGTCACCAGAGGTCATAAGTGCATCTAAACAAGCATCTAAGAGCAAAACCAGTGCTAAAGTAAAAGCGCGAGAAAGAGTTTTTGTTTTTTAAATGAGTGAATACAATAAGTGCTAAGAACAAGTAACAGGGTAGTAGTTCTTGAAGAGGGGAGTTTTCAACCTGCGCCGAAAGATGGGCAGCGACTCCTCTGTCCTGACATCAGTGAGGAGTTCATTCCACCACTGTGGGGCCAGGACAGAAAAGAGCCGTGACCGGGTCGATCGACAGCAGGGGCCTCTGAGCGATGGGGCAACCAGGTGTCCCGATGCAGCAGAGCGAAGTGGTCAGGTGGGGGTGTAGGGTTTGACCATGGCCTGGAGATAGGAAGGAGCTGTTCTGTTCACTGCCCAGTAGGCTAGAACCAGAGTCTTAAACTGGATGCGAGCAGCTACTGGGAGCCAGTTTAGGGACATGAGAAGGGGAGTTGTGTGGGAGAACTTAGGGCGGTTGAACACCAGACGAGCTGCAGCTTTCTGAACAAGCTCCAGAGGTCTGATGGCCGACGCCGGGGCACCAGCAAGGAGGGAGTTGCCGTAGTCCAGCCGGGAGATGACCAGAGCCTGGATGAGCACCTGTGCTGTCTCGTTGGTAAGGAATGGGCAAATCCCCCTGATGTTATAGAGGAGAAATCTGCAGGAGCGAGAATCTGATGCAAAGTTTACAGCAAACGACAGTTGGTCATCCTGAATCACACCCAGATTCCTCACAGTCCGAGTTGGTGTCACCACAGTGTTGTCAATGGTGATGGCCAGGTCTCGGTGCGGGCAGCCTTTCCCCGGGAGGAACATCAGCTCTGTGTTGTCCAGACTGAGCTTCAGGTGGTGTGTCGCCATCCACTCCGAGATGCCAGTCAAGCACGCAGCAATGCGTGTCTCTACTTGTGTGTCAGAGGGAGGGAAGGACAAGATCAGCTGGGTGTCATCGGCATAACAATGGTAAGAGAAGTCATGCGAGCGAATAACAGAACCCAGGGATGTCGTGTACAAGGAGAAGAGGAGAGGACCCAGAACCGAACCTTGTGGAATGCCTGTAGTCAGTCTGTGAGGCTCCGACACAGATCCCCTCCATGTCACATTGTAGGAGTGACCCGTCAGGTAGGATGCAAACATTGAGAGTGCAGAGCCTGTGACACCCAGCCCCTCGAGGGTAGAGAGGAGGATCTGGTGGTTCACTGTGTCGAATGCAGCTGACAGGTCCAGGAGTATCAGGACAGAGGACAGAGAGTTTGCTCTCGCAGAGTGCAGTGATTCTGTCACTGCAAGGAGGGCCGTCTCTGTCGAGTGACCCATCCTGAACCCAGACTGGTTGGGGTCCAGGAGGTTGTTCTGGTGGAGGTAAAAAGAAAGTTGGTTAAAGACAACACGTTTGACACTTTTGGATAGAAAGGGTAGAAGGGAAACCGGTATGTAGTTTTTGATGTCAGAGGGTTAAGTGATGGTTTCTTGAGAAGGGGGGTGACTCTAGCAGTCTTGAAGGCAGATGGTTGACACACAGCTGCTCTTTTTAACAACGTAGCGAGACAGAGCTGCAGTTTGTTTTAACAACGTACTTGAGACAGAGCTGCACTTTTTTAAGACAATGTGAGACAGAGCTGCAGTTTTTAAGAATGTAGTTGGGACAGAGCTAGACTTTTTAACAATGCAGTGAGATACAGCTACACTTTTTAACAACGTAGATGAGGTACAGCTGTACTTTTTAACGACTTAGTTGAGACACAGCTGCACTTTTTAACAGCGTAGTGAGGCACAGCTGTACTTTTTAACGACTTAGTTGAGACGGAGCTGCACTGTTTAACAGCGTAGTGAGACAGAGCTGCACTGTTTAACAGCGTAGTGAGACAGAGCTGCACTGTTTAACAGCATAGTGAGACAGAGCTGCACTTTTTAACAGCGTAGTGAGACGGAGCTGCACTGTTTAACAGCGTAGTGAGACAGAGCTGCACTTTTTAACAGCGTAGTGAGACGGAGCTGCACTGTTTAACAGCGTAGTGAGACAGAGCTGCACTTTTTAACAGCGTAGTGAGACAGAGCTGCACTTTTTAACGACTTAGTTGAGACAGAACTGCACTGTTTAACAGCGTAGTGAGACAGAGCTGCACTTTTTAACAGCGTAGTGAGACGGAGCTGCACTTTTTAACAGCGTAGTGAGACAGAGCTGCACTTTTTAACGACTTAGTTGAGACAGAACTGCACTGTTTAACAGCGTAGTGAGACAGAGCTGCACTTTTTAACAGCGTAGTGAGACGGAGCTGCACTGTTTAACAGCATAGTGAGACAGAGCTGCACTTTTTAACAGCGTAGTGAGACGGAGCAGCACTGTTTAACAGCGTAGTGAGACAGAGCTGCACTGTTTAACAGCGTAGTGAGACGGAGCTGCACTTTTTAACAACGAAGTAACAGCTGCACTGTTTAACAGCGTGGATGAGACAGAGCTGCACTTTTTAACAGCGTAGTGAGACGGAGCTGGACGTTTTCACGAGGTAGTTAAGACAGAGCTGCACTGTTTAACAGCGTAGTGAGACGGAGCTGCACTGTTTAACAGCGTAGTGAGACAGAGCTTCACTTTTTAACAGCGTAATCAGACATAGCTGCACTGTTTAACAGCATACTGAGACAGAGCTGCACTTTTTAACAGCGTAGTGAGACGGAGCTGCACTTTTTAACAGCGTAGTGAGACAGAGCTGCACTTTTTAACAGCGTAGTGAGACAGAGCTGCACTGTTTAACAGCATAGTGAGAAGGAGCTGCACTTTTTAACAGCGTAGTGAGACGGAGTTGCACTGTTTAACAGCGTAGTGAGACGGAGCTGCACTGTTTAACAGCATAGTGAGAAGGAGCTGCACTTTTTAACAGCGTAGTGAGACGGAGTTGCACTGTTTAACAGCGTAGTGAGACAGAGCTGCAATTTTTAACAGCGTAGTGAGACGGAGCTGCACTGTTTAACAGCGTAGTGAGACAGAGCTGCACTTTTTAACAGCGTAGTGAGACACAGCTGCTCTTTTTAACAGCGTAGTGAGACAGAGCTGCACTTTTTAACGACTTAGTTGAGACAGAACTGCACTGTTTAACAGCTTAGTGAGCTGCACTTTTTAACAACGAAGTAACAGCTGCACTTTTTAACAGTGTAGTGAGACGGAGCCGCACTGTTTAACAGCGTAGTGAGACACAGCTGCACTTTCTAACAGCGTAGTGAGACAGAGCTGCACTTTTTAACGACTTAGTTGAGACAGAACTGCACTGTTTAACAGCGTAGTGAGACAGAGCTGCACTTTTTAACAGCGTAGTGAGACACAGCTGCACTGTTTAACAGCGTAGTGAGACAGAGCTGCACTTTTTAACAGCGTAGTGAGACATAGCTGCACTGTTTAACAGCATAGTGAGACAGAGCTGCACTTTTTAACAGCGTAGTGAGACGGAGCTGCACTGTTTAACAGCGTAGTGAGACAGAGCTGCACTTTTTAACAGTGTATTGAGACAGAGCTGCACTTTTTAACGACTTAGTTGAGAGAGAACTGCACTGTTTAACAGCGTAGTGAGACAGAGCTGCACTTTTTAACAGCGTAGTGAGACACAGCTGCACTTTTTAACGACTTAAACAGTGCAGTTCTGTCTCAACTAAGTCGTTAAAAAGTGCAGTTCTGTCTCACTACGCTGTTAAAAAGTGCAGCTCCGTCTCACTACGCTGTTAAAAAGTGCAGTTCTGTCTCAACTAACAGCGCAGTGAGACAGAGCTGCACTGTTTAACAGCGTAGTGAGACAGAGCTGCACTTTTTAACAGCGTAGTGAGACGGAGCTGCACTGTTTAACAGCATAGTGAGACAGAGCTGCACTTTTTAACAGCGTAGTGAGACGGAGCAGCACTGTTTAACAGCGTAGTGAGACAGAGCTGCACTGTTTAACAGCGTAGTGAGACGGAGCTGCACTTTTTAACAACGAAGTAACAGCTGCACTGTTTAACAACGTAGATGAGACAGAGCTGCACTTTTTAACAGCGTAGTGAGACGGAGCTGGACGTTTTCACGAGGTAGTTAAGACAGAGCTGCACTGTTTAACAGCGTAGTGAGACGGAGCTGCACTGTTTAACAGCGTAGTGAGACAGAGCTTCACTTTTTAACAGCGTAATCAGACATAGCTGCACTGTTTAACAGCATACTGAGACAGAGCTGCACTTTTTAACAGCGTAGTGAGACGGAGCTGCACTTTTTAACAGCGTAGTGAGACAGAGCTGCACTTTTTAACAGCGTAGTGAGACAGAGCTGCACTTTTTAACAGCGTAGTGAGACAGAGCTGCACTTTTTAACAGCGTAGTGAGACAGAGCTGCACTTTTTAACAGCGTAGTGAGACGGAGCTGCACTGTTTAACAGCATAGTGAGAAGGAGCTGCACTTTTTAACAGCGTAGTGAGACGGAGTTGCACTGTTTAACAGCGTAGTGAGACAGAGCTGCACTTTTTAACAGCGTAGTGAGACGGAGCTGCACTGTTTAACAGCGTAGTGAGACAGAGCTGCACTTTTTAACAGCGTAGTGAGACAGAGCTGCACTTTTTAACGACTTAGTTGAGACAGAACTGCACTGTTTAACAGCGTAGTGAGACAGAGCTGCACTTTTTAACAGCGTAGTGAGACACAGCTGCACTGTTTAACAGCGTAGTGAGACAGAGCTGCACTTTTTAACAGCGTAGTGAGACATAGCTGCACTGTTTAACAGCATAGTGAGACAGAGCTGCACTTTTTAACAGCGTAGTGAGACGGAGCTGCACTGTTTAACAGCGTAGTGAGACAGAGCTGCACTTTTTAACAGTGTATTGAGACAGAGCTGCACTTTTTAACGACTTAGTTGAGAGAGAACTGCACTGTTTAACAGCGTAGTGAGACAGAGCTGCACTTTTTAACAGCGTAGTGAGACGGAGCTGCACTTTTTAACAGCGTAGTGAGACACAGCTGCACTTTTTAACGACTTAAACAGTGCAGTTCTGTCTCAACTAAGTCGTTAAAAAGTGCAGTTCTGTCTCACTACGCTGTTAAAAAGTGCAGCTCCGTCTCACTACGCTGTTAAAAAGTGCAGCTCTGTCTCACTACGCTGTTAAAAAGTGCAGTTCTGTCTCAACTAACAGCGCAGTGAGACAGAGCTGCACTTTTTAACAGCGTAGTGAGACGGAACTGCACTGTTTAACAGCATAGTGAGACAGAGCTGCACTTTTTAACAGCGTAGTGAGACGGAGCTGCACTGTTTAACAGCGTAGTGAGACAGAGCTGCACTGTTTAACAGCGTAGTGAGACGGAGCTGCACTTTTTAACAACGAAGTAACAGCTGCACTGTTTAACAGCGTAGTGAGACGGAGCTGCACTTTTTAACAACGTAGATGAGACAGAGCTGCACTTTTTAACAGCGTAGTGAGACGGAGCTGGACGTTTTCACGAGGTAATTAAGACAGAGCTGCACTGTTTAACAGCGTAGTGAGACGGAGCTGCACTGTTTAACAGCGTAGTGAGACAGAGCTTCAATTTTTAACAGCGTAATGAGACATAGCTGAACTGTTTAACAGCATAGTGAGACAGAGCTGCACTTTTTAACAGCGTAGTAAGACGGAGCTGCACTGTTTAACAGCGTAGTGAGACAGAGCTGCACTTTTTAACAATGTAGTGAGACTGAGCTGCACTTTTTAACAACGTAGTGAGACACAGCTGCACTGTTTAACAGCGTAGTGAGACGGAGCTGCACTTTTTAACAACGAAGTAACAGCTGCACTGTTTAACAGCGTAGTGAGACGGAGCTGCACTTTTTAACAACGTAGATGAGACAGAGCTGCACTTTTTAACAGCGTAGTGAGACGGAACTGCACTGTTTAACAGCGTATTGAGACAGAGCTGCACTGTTTAACAGCGTATTGAGACAGAGCTGCACTTTTTAACAATGTAGTGGGACGGAGCTGCACTGTTTAACAGCGTAGTGAGACGGAGCTGCACTGTTTAACAGCGTAGTGAGACAGAGCTGCACTGTTTAACAGCGTAGTGAGACACAACTGCACTTTTTAACAGCGTAGTGAGACAGAGCTGCACTTTTTAACGACTTAGTTGAGACAGAACTGCACTGTTTAACAGCGTAGTGAGCTGCATTTAACAACGAAGTAACAGCTGCACTTTTTAACAGTGTAGTGAGACGGAGCTGCACTGTTTAACAGCGTAGTGAGACACAGCTGCACTTTCTAACAGCGTAGTGAGACAGAGCTGCACTTTTTAACGACTTAGTTGAGACAGAACTGCACTGTTTAACAGCGTAGTGAGACAGAGCTGCACTTTTTAACAGCGTAGTGAGACACAGCTGCACTGTTTAACAGCGTAGTGAGACAGAGCTGCACTGTTTAACAGCATAGTGAGACAGAGCTGCACTTTTTAACAGCGTAGTGAGACGGAGCTGCACTGTTTAACAGCGTAGTGAGACAGAGCTGCACTTTTTAACAGCGTAGTGAGACGGAGCTGCACTGTTTAACAGCGTAGTGAGACAGAGCTGCACTTTTTAACAGCGTAGTGAGACACAGCTGCACTTTTTAACGACTTAGTTGAGACAGAACTGCACTGTTTAACAGCGTAGTGAGACAGAGCTGCACTTTTTAACAGCGTAGTGAGACGGAGCTGCACTTTTTAACAGCGTAGTGAGACAGAGCTGCACTTTTTAACAGCGTAGTGAGACGGAGCAGCACTGTTTAACAGCGTAGTGAGACAGAGCTGCACTGTTTAACAGCGTAGTGAGACGGAGCTGCACTTTTTAACAACGAAGTAACAGCTGCACTGTTTAACAGTGTAGTGAGACGGAGCTGCACTTTTTAACAACGTAGATGAGACAGAGCTGCACTTTTTAACAGCGTAGTGAGACGGAGCTGGACGTTTTCACGAGGTAGTTAAGACAGAGCTGCACTGTTTAACAGCGTAGTGAGACGGATCTGCACTGTTTAACAGCGTAGTGAGACAGAGCTTCACTTTTTAACAGCGTAATCAGACATAGCTGCACTGTTTAACAGCATACTGAGACAGAGCTGCACTTTTTAACAGCGTAGTGAGACGGAGCTGCACTTTTTAACAGCGTAGTGAGACAGAGCTGCACTTTTTAATAGCGTAGTGAGACATAGCTGCACTGTTTAACAGCATAGTGAGAAGGAGCTGCACTTTTTAACAGCGTAGTGAGACGGAGCTGCACTGTTTAACAGCGTAGTGAGACAGAGCTGCACTTTTTAACAGCGTAGTGAGACGGAGCTGCACTTTTTAACAGCGTAGTGAGACAGAGCTGCACTTTTTAACGACTTAGTTGAGACAGAACTGCACTGTTTAACAGCGTAGTGAGACAGAGCTGCACTTTTATAACAGCGTAGTGAGACGGAGCTGCACTTTTTAACAGCGTAGTGAGATAGAGCTGCACTTTTTAACGACTTGGTTGAGACAGAATGCACTGTTTAACAGCGTAGTGAGACAGAGCTGCACTTTTATAACAGCGTAGTGAGACGGAGCTGCACTTTTTAACAGCGTAGTGAGATAGAGCTGCACTTTTTAACGACTTAGTTGAGACAGAACTGCACTGTTTAACAGCGTAGTGAGACAGAGCTGCACTTTTATAACAGCGTAGTGAGACGGAGCTGCACTGTTTAACAGCGTAATGAGACAGAGCTGCACTTTTATAACAGCGTAGTGAGACAGAGCTGCACTTTTTAACAGCGTAGTGAGACACAGCTGCACTGTTTAACAGCGTAGTGAGACAGAGCTGCACTTTTTAACAGCGTAGTGAGACATAGCTGCACTGTTTAACAGCATAGTGAGACAGAGCTGCACTTTTTAACAGCGTAGTGAGACGGAGCTGCACTGTTTAACAGCGTAGTGAGACAGAGCTGCACTTTTATAACAGCGTAGTGAGACGGAGCTGCACTTTTTAACAGCGTAGTGAGATAGAGCTGCACTTTTTAACGACTTAGTTGAGACAAAACTGCACTGTTTAACAGCGTAGTGAGACAGAGCTGCACTTTTTAACAGCGTAGTGAGACGGAGCTGCACTTTTTAACAGCGTAGTGAGATAGAGCTGCACTTTTTAACGACTTAGTTGAGACAAAACTGCACTGTTTAACAGCGTAGTGAGACAGAGCTGCACTTTTTAACAGCGTAGTGAGACGGAGCTGCACTTTTTAACAGCGTAGTGAGACAGAGCTGCACTTTTTAACGACTTAGTTGAGACATAGCTGCACTGTTTAACAGCGTAGTGAGACAGAGCTGCACTTTTATAACAGCGTAGTGAGACGGAGCTGCACTTTTTAACAGCGTAGTGAGATAGAGCTGCACTTTTTAACGACTTAGTTGAGACAGAACTGCACTGTTTAACAGCGTAGTGAGAGAGAGCTGCACTTTTATAACAGCGTAGTGAGACGGAGCTGCACTGTTTAACAGCGTAGTGAGACAGAGCTGCACTGTTTAACAGCGTAGATGAGACAGAGCTGCACTTTTTAACAGCGTAGTGAGACGGAGCTGGACGTTTTCACGAGGTAGTTAAGACAGAGCTGCACTGTTTAACAGCGTAGTGAGACGGAGCTGCACTGCTTAACAGCGTAGTGAGACAGAGCTGCACTTTTTAACAGCGTAGTGAGACGGAGCTGCACTGTTTAACAGCGTAGTGAGACAGAGCTGCACTTTTTAACAATGTAGTGAGACGGAGCTGCACTGTTTAACAGCGTAGTGAGACAGAGCTGCACTTTTTAACAGTGTAGTGAGACGGAGCTGCACTTTTTAACAGCGTATTGAGACAGAGCTGCACTGTTTAACAGCGTAGTGAGACATAGCTGCACTGTTTAACAGCATAGTGAGACGGAGCTGCACTGTTTAACAGCGTAGTGAGACAGAGCTGCACTTTTTAACAGTGTAGTGAGACGGAGCTGCACTGTTTAACAGCGTAGTGAGACACAGCTGCACTTTTTAACAGCGTAGTGAGACAGAGCTGCACTTTTTAACGACTTAGGTGAGACAGAACTGCACTGTTTAACAGCGTAGTGAGCTGCACTTTTTAACAACGAAGTAACAGCTGCACTGTTTAACAGCGTAGTGAGACACAGCTGCACTTTCTAACAGCGTAGTGAGACAGAGCTGCACTTTTTAACGACTTAGTTGAGACAGAACTGCACTGTTTAACAGCGTAGTGAGACAGAGCTGCACTTTTTAACAGCGTAGTGAGACGGAGCTGCACTGTTTAACAGCGTAGTGAGACAGAGCTGCACTTTTTAACAGCGTAGTGAGACGGAGCTGCACCTTTTAACAGCGTAGTGAGACACAGCTGCACTTTTTAACGACTTAAACAGTGCAGTTCTGTCTCAACTAAGTCGTTAAAAAGTGCAGCTCTGTCTCACTACGCTGTTAAAAACTGCAGTTCTGTCTCAACTAACAGCGCAGTGAGACAGAGCTGCACTTTTTAACAGCGTAGTGAGACGGAAATGCACTGTTTAACAGCATAGTGAGACAGAGCTGCACTTTTTAACAGCGTAGTGAGACGGAGCTGCACTGTTTAACAGCGTAGTGAGACAGAGCTTCACTGTTTAACAGCGTAGTGAGACAGAGCTTCACTGTTTAACAGCGTAGTGAGACGGAGCTGCACTTTTTAACAACGAAGTAACAGCTGCACTGTTTAACAGCGTAGTGAGACGGAGCTGCACTTTTTAACAACGTAGATGAGACAGAGCTGCACTTTTTAACAGCGTAGTGAGACGGAGCTGCACTTTTTAACAACGTAGATGAGACAGAGCTGCACTTTTTAACAGCGTAGTGAGACGGAGCTGCACTGTTTAACAGCGTATTGAGACAGAGCTGCACTGTTTAACAGCGTATTGAGACAGAGCTGCACTTTTTAACAATGTAGTGGGACGGAGCTGCACTGTTTAACAGCGTAGTGAGACGGAGCTGCACTGTTTAACAGCGTAGTGAGACAGAGCTGCACTGTTTAACAGCGTAGTGAGACACAGCTGCACTTTTTAACAGCGTAGTGAGACAGAGCTGCACTTTTTAACGACTTAGTTGAGACAGAACTGCACTGTTTAACAGCGTAGTGAGCTGCACTTAACAACGAAGTAACAGCTGCACTTTTTAACAGTGTAGTGAGACGGAGCTGCACTGTTTAACAGCGTAGTGAGACACAGCTGCACTTTCTAACAGCGTAGTGAGACAGAGCTGCACTTTTTAACGACTTAGTTGAGACAGAACTGCACTGTTTAACAGCGTAGTGAGACAGAGCTGCACTTTTTAACAGCGTAGTGAGACGGAGCTGCACTTTTTAACAGCGTAGTGAGATAGAGCTGCACTTTTTAACGACTTAGTTGAGACAAAACTGCACTGTTTAACAGCGTAGTGAGACAGAGCTGCACTTTTTAACAGCGTAGTGAGACAGAGCTGCACTTTTTAACAGCGTAGTGAGATAGAGCTGCACTTTTTAACGACTTAGTTGAGACATAGCTGCACTGTTTAACAGCGTAGTGAGACAGAGCTGCACTTTTATAACAGCGTAGTGAGACGGAGCTGCACTTTTTAACAGCGTAGTGAGATAGAGCTGCACTTTTTAACGACTTAGTTGAGACAGAACTGCACTGTTTAACAGCGTAGTGAGAGAGAGCTGCACTTTTATAACAGCGTAGTGAGACGGAGCTGCACTGTTTAACAGCGTAGTGAGACAGAGCTGCACTGTTTAACAGCGTAGATGAGACAGAGCTGCACTTTTTAACAGCGTAGTGAGACGGAGCTGGACGTTTTCACGAGGTAGTTAAGACAGAGCTGCACTGTTTAACAGCGTAGTGAGACGGAGCTGCACTGCTTAACAGCGTAGTGAGACAGAGCTGCACTTTTTAACAGCGTAGTGAGACGGAGCTGCACTGTTTAACAGCGTAGTGAGACAGAGCTGCACTTTTTAACAATGTAGTGAGACGGAGCTGCACTGTTTAACAGCGTAGTGAGACAGAGCTGCACTTTTTAACAGTGTAGTGAGACGGAGCTGCACTTTTTAACAGCGTATTGAGACAGAGCTGCACTGTTTAACAGCGTAGTGAGACATAGCTGCACTGTTTAACAGCATAGTGAGACGGAGCTGCACTGTTTAACAGCGTAGTGAGACAGAGCTGCACTTTTTAACAGTGTAGTGAGACGGAGCTGCACTGTTTAACAGCGTAGTGAGACACAGCTGCACTTTTTAACAGCGTAGTGAGACAGAGCTGCACTTTTTAACGACTTAGGTGAGACAGAACTGCACTGTTTAACAGCGTAGTGAGCTGCACTTTTTAACAACGAAGTAACAGCTGCACTGTTTAACAGCGTAGTGAGACACAGCTGCACTTTCTAACAGCGTAGTGAGACAGAGCTGCACTTTTTAACGACTTAGTTGAGACAGAACTGCACTGTTTAACAGCGTAGTGAGACAGAGCTGCACTTTTTAACAGCGTAGTGAGACACAGCTGCACTGTTTAACAGCGTAGTGAGACAGAGCTGCACTTTTTAACAGCGTAGTGAGACATAGCTGCACTGTTTAACAGCATAGTGAGACAGAGCTGCACTTTTTAACAGCGTAGTGAGACGGAGCTGCACTGTTTAACAGCGTAGTGAGACAGAGCTGCACTTTTTAACAGTGTAGTGAGACGGAGCTGCACTGTTTAACAGCGTAGTGAGACAGAGCTGCACTTTTTAACAGCGTAGTGAGACGGAGCTGCACTTTTTAACAGCGTAGTGAGACACAGCTGCACTTTTTAACGACTTAAACAGTGCAGTTCTGTCTCAACTAAGTCGTTAAAAAGTGCAGCTCTGTCTCACTACGCTGTTAAAAACTGCAGTTCTGTCTCAACTAACAGCGCAGTGAGACAGAGCTGCACTTTTTAACAGCGTAGTGAGACGGAAATGCACTGTTTAACAGCATAGTGAGACAGAGCTGCACTTTTTAACAGCGTAGTGAGACGGAGCTGCACTGTTTAACAGCGTAGTGAGACAGAGCTTCACTGTTTAACAGCGTAGTGAGACAGAGCTTCACTGTTTAACAGCGTAGTGAGACGGAGCTGCACTTTTTAACAACGAAGTAACAGCTGCACTGTTTAACAGCGTAGTGAGACGGAGCTGCACTTTTTAACAACGTAGATGAGACAGAGCTGCACTTTTTAACAGCGTAGTGAGACGGAGCTGCACTTTTTAACAACGTAGATGAGACAGAGCTGCACTTTTTAACAGCGTAGTGAGACGGAGCTGCACTGTTTAACAGCGTATTGAGACAGAGCTGCACTGTTTAACAGCGTATTGAGACAGAGCTGCACTTTTTAACAATGTAGTGGGACGGAGCTGCACTGTTTAACAGCGTAGTGAGACGGAGCTGCACTGTTTAACAGCGTAGTGAGACAGAGCTGCACTGTTTAACAGCGTAGTGAGACACAGCTGCACTTTTTAACAGCGTAGTGAGACAGAGCTGCACTTTTTAACGACTTAGTTGAGACAGAACTGCACTGTTTAACAGCGTAGTGAGCTGCACTTAACAACGAAGTAACAGCTGCACTTTTTAACAGTGTAGTGAGACGGAGCTGCACTGTTTAACAGCGTAGTGAGACAGAGCTGCACTTTTTAACGACTTAGTTGAGACAGAACTGCACTGTTTAACAGCGTAGTGAGACAGAGCTGCACTTTTTAACAGCGTAGTGAGACGGAGCTGCACTTTTTAACAGCGTAGTGAGATAGAGCTGCACTTTTTAACGACTTAGTTGAGACAAAACTGCACTGTTTAACAGCGTAGTGAGACAGAGCTGCACTTTTTAACAGCGTAGTGAGACAGAGCTGCACTTTTTAACAGCGTAGTGAGATAGAGCTGCACTTTTTAACGACTTAGTTGAGACATAGCTGCACTGTTTAACAGCGTAGTGAGACAGAGCTGCACTTTTATAACAGCGTAGTGAGACGGAGCTGCACTTTTTAACAGCGTAGTGAGATAGAGCTGCACTTTTTAACGACTTAGTTGAGACAGAACTGCACTGTTTAACAGCGTAGTGAGAGAGAGCTGCACTTTTATAACAGCGTAGTGAGACGGAGCTGCACTGTTTAACAGCGTAGTGAGACAGAGCTGCACTGTTTAACAGCGTAGATGAGACAGAGCTGCACTTTTTAACAGCGTAGTGAGACGGAGCTGGACGTTTTCACGAGGTAGTTAAGACAGAGCTGCACTGTTTAACAGCGTAGTGAGACGGAGCTGCACTGCTTAACAGCGTAGTGAGACAGAGCTGCACTTTTTAACAGCGTAGTGAGACGGAGCTGCACTGTTTAACAGCGTAGTGAGACAGAGCTGCACTTTTTAACAATGTAGTGAGACGGAGCTGCACTGTTTAACAGCGTAGTGAGACAGAGCTGCACTTTTTAACAGTGTAGTGAGACGGAGCTGCACTTTTTAACAGCGTATTGAGACAGAGCTGCACTGTTTAACAGCGTAGTGAGACATAGCTGCACTGTTTAACAGCATAGTGAGACGGAGCTGCACTGTTTAACAGCGTAGTGAGACAGAGCTGCACTTTTTAACAGTGTAGTGAGACGGAGCTGCACTGTTTAACAGCGTAGTGAGACACAGCTGCACTTTTTAACAGCGTAGTGAGACAGAGCTGCACTTTTTAACGACTTAGGTGAGACAGAACTGCACTGTTTAACAGCGTAGTGAGCTGCACTTTTTAACAACGAAGTAACAGCTGCACTGTTTAACAGCGTAGTGAGACACAGCTGCACTTTCTAACAGCGTAGTGAGACAGAGCTGCACTTTTTAACGACTTAGTTGAGACAGAACTGCACTGTTTAACAGCGTAGTGAGACAGAGCTGCACTTTTTAACAGCGTAGTGAGACACAGCTGCACTGTTTAACAGCGTAGTGAGACAGAGCTGCACTTTTTAACAGCGTAGTGAGACATAGCTGCACTGTTTAACAGCATAGTGAGACAGAGCTGCACTTTTTAACAGCGTAGTGAGACGGAGCTGCACTGTTTAACAGCGTAGTGAGACAGAGCTGCACTTTTTAACAGTGTAGTGAGACGGAGCTGCACTGTTTAACAGCGTAGTGAGACAGAGCTGCACTTTTTAACAGCGTAGTGAGACGGAGCTGCACTTTTTAACAGCGTAGTGAGACACAGCTGCACTTTTTAACGACTTAAACAGTGCAGTTCTGTCTCAACTAAGTCGTTAAAAAGTGCAGCTCTGTCTCACTACGCTGTTAAAAACTGCAGTTCTGTCTCAACTAACAGCGCAGTGAGACAGAGCTGCACTTTTTAACAGCGTAGTGAGACGGAAATGCACTGTTTAACAGCATAGTGAGACAGAGCTGCACTTTTTAACAGCGTAGTGAGACGGAGCTGCACTGTTTAACAGCGTAGTGAGACAGAGCTTCACTGTTTAACAGCGTAGTGAGACAGAGCTTCACTGTTTAACAGCGTAGTGAGACGGAGCTGCACTTTTTAACAACGAAGTAACAGCTGCACTGTTTAACAGCGTAGTGAGACGGAGCTGCACTTTTTAACAACGTAGATGAGACAGCTGCACTTTTTAACAGCGTAGTGAGACGGAGCTGCACTTTTTAACAACGTAGATGAGACAGAGCTGCACTTTTTAACAGCGTAGTGAGACGGAGCTGCACTGTTTAACAGCGTATTGAGACAGAGCTGCACTGTTTAACAGCGTATTGAGACAGAGCTGCACTTTTTAACAATGTAGTGGGACGGAGCTGCACTGTTTAACAGCGTAGTGAGACGGAGCTGCACTGTTTAACAGCGTAGTGAGACAGAGCTGCACTGTTTAACAGCGTAGTGAGACACAGCTGCACTTTTTAACAGCGTAGTGAGACAGAGCTGCACTTTTTAACGACTTAGTTGAGACAGAACTGCACTGTTTAACAGCGTAGTGAGCTGCACTTAACAACGAAGTAACAGCTGCACTTTTTAACAGTGTAGTGAGACGGAGCTGCACTGTTTAACAGCGTAGTGAGACACAGCTGCACTTTCTAACAGCGTAGTGAGACAGAGCTGCACTTTTTAACGACTTAGTTGAGACAGAACTGCACTGTTTAACAGCGTAGTGAGACAGAGCTGCACTTTTTAACAGCGTAGTGAGACACAGCTGCACTGTTTAACAGCGTAGTGAGACAGAGCTGCACTGTTTAACAGCATAGTGAGACAGAGCTGCACTTTTTAACAGCGTAGTGAGACGGAGCTGCACTGTTTAACAGCGTAGTGAGACAGAGCTGCACTTTTTAACAGCGTAGTGAGACGGAGCTGCACTGTTTAACAGCGTAGTGAGACAGAGCTGCACTTTTTAACAGCGTAGTGAGACAGAGCTGCACTTTTTAACGACTTAGTTGAGACAGAACTGCACTGTTTAAAAGCGTAGTGAGACAAAGCTGCACTTTTTAACAGCGTAGTGAGACGGAGCTGCACTTTTTAACAGCGTAGTGAGACAGAGCTGCACTTTTTATAACAGCGTAGTGAGACGGAGCAGCACTGTTTAACAGCGTAGTGAGACAGAGCTGCACTGTTTAACAGCGTAGTGAGACGGAGCTGCACTTTTTAACAACGAAGTAACAGCTGCACTGTTTAACAGCGTAGTGAGACGGAGCTGCACTTTTTAACAGCGTAGTGAGACGGAGCTGCACTGTTTAACAGCGTAGTGAGACGGAGCTGGACGTTTTCACGAGGTAGTTAAGACAGAGCTGCACTGTTTAACAGCGTAGTGAGACGGAGCTGCACTGTTTAACAGCGTAGTGAGACAGAGCTTCACTTTTTAACAGCGTAATCAGACATAGCTGCACTGTTTAACAGCATACTGAGACAGAGCTGCACTTTTTAACAGCGTAGTGAGACGGAGCTGCACTTTTTAACAGCGTAGTGAGACAGAGCTGCACTTTTTAACAGCGTAGTGAGACAGAGCTGCACTGTTTAACAGCATAGTGAGAAGGAGCTGCACTTTTTAACAGCGTAGTGAGACGGAGCTGCACTGTTTAACAGCGTAGTGAGACAGAGCTGCACTTTTTAACAGCGTAGTGAGACGGAGCTGCACTTTTTAACAGCGTAGTGAGATAGAGCTGCACTTTTTAACGACTTAGTTGAGACAGAACTGCACTGTTTAACAGCGTAGTGAGACAGAGCTGCACTTTTATAACAGCGTAGTGAGACGGAGCTGCACTTTTTAACAGCGTAGTGAGATAGAGCTGCACTTTTTAACGACTTAGTTGAGACAGAACTGCACTGTTTAACAGCGTAGTGAGACAGAGCTGCACTTTTATAACAGCGTAGTGAGACGGAGCTGCACTTTTTAACAGCGTAGTGAGATAGAGCTGCACTTTTTAACGACTTAGTTGAGACAGAACTGCACTGTTTAACAGCGTAGTGAGACAGAGCTGCACTTTTATAACAGCGTAGTGAGACGGAGCTGCACTGTTTAACAGCGTAGTGAGACAGAGCTGCACTTTTATAACAGCGTAGTGAGACAGAGCTGCACTTTTTAACAGCGTAGTGAGACACAGCTGCACTGTTTAACAGCGTAGTGAGACAGAGCTGCACTTTTTAACAGCGTAGTGAGACATAGCTGCACTGTTTAACAGCATAGTGAGACAGAGCTGCACTTTTTAACAGCGTAGTGAGACGGAGCTGCACTGTTTAACAGCGTAGTAAGACAGAGCTGCACTTTTTAACAGCGTAGTGAGACGGAGCTGCACTTTTTAACAGCGTAGTGAGATAGAGCTGCACTTTTTAACGACTTAGTTGAGACAGAACTGCACTGTTTAACAGCGTAGTGAGACAGAGCTGCACTTTTATAACAGCGTAGTGAGACGGAGCTGCACTTTTTAACAGCGTAGTGAGATAGAGCTGCACTTTTTAACGACTTAGTTGAGACAAAACTGCACTGTTTAACAGCGTAGTGAGACAGAGCTGCACTTTTATAACAGCGTAGTGAGACGGAGCTGCACTTTTTAACAGCGTAGTGAGATAGAGCTGCACTTTTTAACGACTTAGTTGAGACAGAACTGCACTGTTTAACAGCGTAGTGAGACAGAGCTGCACTTTTATAACAGCGTAGTGAGACGGAGCTGCACTTTTTAACAGCGTAGTGAGATAGAGCTGCACTTTTTAACGACTTAGTTGAGACAGAACTGCACTGTTTAACAGCGTAGTGAGAGAGAGCTGCACTTTTATAACAGCGTAGTGAGACGGAGCTGCACTGTTTAACAGCGTAGTGAGACAGAGCTGCACTGTTTAACAGCGTAGATGAGACAGAGCTGCACTTTTTAACAGCGTAGTGAGACGGAGCTGGACGTTTTCACGAGGTAGTTAAGACAGAGCTGCACTGTTTAACAGCGTAGTGAGACGGAGCTGCACTGCTTAACAGCGTAGTGAGACAGAGCTGCACTTTTTAACAGCGTAGTGAGACGGAGCTGCACTGTTTAACAGCGTAGTGAGACAGAGCTGCACTTTTTAACAATGTAGTGAGACGGAGCTGCACTGTTTAACAGCGTAGTGAGACAGAGCTGCACTGTTTAACAGCGTATTGAGACAGAGCTGCACTTTTTAACAATGTAGTGGGACGGAGCTGCACTGTTTAACAGCGTAGTGAGACGGAGCTGCACTGTTTAACAGCGTAGTGAGACAGAGCTGCACTGTTTAACAGCGTAGTGAGACACAGCTGCACTTTTTAACAGCGTAGTGAGACAGAGCTGCACTTTTTAACGACTTAGTTGAGACAGAACTGCACTGTTTAACAGCGTAGTGAGCTGCACTTAACAACGAAGTAACAGCTGCACTTTTTAACAGTGTAGTGAGACGGAGCTGCACTGTTTAACAGCGTAGTGAGACACAGCTGCACTTTCTAACAGCGTAGTGAGACAGAGCTGCACTTTTTAACGACTTAGTTGAGACAGAACTGCACTGTTTAACAGCGTAGTGAGACAGAGCTGCACTTTTTAACAGCGTAGTGACACACAGCTGCACTGTTTAACAGCGTAGTGAGACAGAGCTGCACTGTTTAACAGCATAGTGAGACAGAGCTGCACTTTTTAACAGCGTAGTGAGACGGAGCTGCACTGTATAACAGCGTAGTGAGACAGAGCTGCACTTTTTAACAGCGTAGTGAGACGGAGCTGCACTGTTTAACAGCGTAGTGAGACAGAGCTGCACTTTTTAACAGCGTAGTGAGACAGAGCTGCACTTTTTAACGACTTAGTTGAGACAGAACTGCACTGTTTAACAGCGTAGTGAGACAGAGCTGCACTTTTTAACAGCGTAGTGAGACGGAGCTGCACTTTTTAACAGCGTAGTGAGACAGAGCTGCACTTTTTAACAGCGTAGTGAGACGGAGCAGCACTGTTTAACAGCGTAGTGAGACAGAGCTGCACTGTTTAACAGCGTAGTGAGACGGAGCTGCACTTTTTAACAACGAAGTAACAGCTGCACTGTTTAACAGCGTAGTGAGACGGAGCTGCACTTTTTAACAACGTAGATGAGACAGAGCTGCACTTTTTAACAGCGTAGTGAGACGGAGCTGGACGTTTTCACGAGGTAGTTAAGACAGAGCTGCACTGTTTAACAGCGTAGTGAGACGGAGCTGCACTGTTTAACAGCGTAGTGAGACAGAGCTTCACTTTTTAACAGCGTAATCAGACATAGCTGTCCTGTTTAACAGCATACTGAGACAGAGCTGCACTTTTTAACAGCGTAGTGAGACGGAGCTGCACTTTTTAACAGCGTAGTGAGACAGAGCTGCACTTTTTAACAGCGTAGTGAGACATAGCTGCACTGTTTAACAGCATAGTGAGAAGGAGCTGCACTTTTTAACAGCGTAGTGAGACGGAGCTGCACTGTTTAACAGCGTAGTGAGACAGAGCTGCACTTTTTAACAGCGTAGTGAGATAGAGCTGCACTTTTTAACGACTTAGTTGAGACAGAACTGCACTGTTTAACAGCGTAGTGAGACAGAGCTGCACTTTTATAACAGCGTAGTGAGACGGAGCTGCACTTTTTAACAGCGTAGTGAGATAGAGCTGCACTTTTTAACGACTTAGTTGAGACAGAACTGCACTGTTTAACAGCGTAGTGAGACAGAGCTGCACTTTTATAACAGCGTAGTGAGACGGAGCTGCACTGTTTAACAGCGTAGTGAGACAGAGCTGCACTTTTATAACAGCGTAGTGAGACAGAGCTGCACTTTTTAACAGCGTAGTGAGACACAGCTGCACTGTTTAACAGCGTAGTGAGACAGAGCTGCACTTTTTAACAGCGTAGTGAGACATAGCTGCACTGTTTAACAGCATAGTGAGACAGAGCTGCACTTTTTAACAGCGTAGTGAGACGGAGCTGCACTGTTTAACAGCGTAGTGAGACAGAGCTGCACTTTTTAACAGCGTAGTGAGACGGAGCTGCACTTTTTAACAGCGTAGTGAGATAGAGCTGCACTTTTTAACGACTTAGTTGAGACAAAACTGCACTGTTTAACAGCGTAGTGAGACAGAGCTGCACTTTTATAACAGCGTAGTGAGACGGAGCTGCACTGTTTAACAGCGTAGATGAGACAGAGCTGCACTTTTTAACAGCGTAGTGAGACGGAGCTGGACGTTTTCACGAGGTAGTTAAGACAGAGCTGCACTGTTTAACAGCGTAGTGAGACGGAGCTGCACTGCTTAACAGCGTAGTGAGACAGAGCTGCACTTTTTAACAGCGTAGTGAGACGGAGCTGCACTGTTTAACAGCGTAGTGAGACAGAGCTGCACTTTTTAACAATGTAGTGAGACGGAGCTGCACTGTTTAACAGCGTAGTGAGACAGAGCTGCACTTTTTAACAGTGTAGTGAGACGGAGCTGCCCTGTTTAACAGCGTAGTGAGACAGAGCTGCACCTTTTAACAGCGTATTGAGAAAGAGCTGCACTGTTTAACAGCGTAGTGAGACATAGCTGCACTGTTTAACAGCATAGTGAGACGGAGCTGCACTGTTTAACAGCGTAGTGAGACAGAGCTGCACTTTTTAACAGTGTAGTGAGACGGAGCTGCACTGTTTAACAGCGTAGTGAGACACAGCTGTACTTTTTAACAGCGTAGTGAGACAGAGCTGCACTTTTTAACGACTTAGGTGAGACAGAACTGCACTGTTTAACAGCGTAGTGAGCTGCACTTTTTAACAACGAAGTAACAGCTGCACTTTTTGACAGTGTAGTGAGACGGAGCCGCACTGTTTAACAGCGTAGTGAGACACAGCTGCACTTTCTAACAGCGTAGTGAGACAGAGCTGCACTTTTTAACGACTTAGTTGAGACAGAACTGCACTGTTTAACAGCGTAGTGAGACAGAGCTGCACTTTTTAACAGCGTAGTGAGACAGAGCTGCACTGTTTAACAGCGTAGTGAGACAGAGCTGCACTTTTTAACAGCGTAGTGAGACACAGCTGCACTTTTTAACGACTTAAACAGTGCAGTTCTGTCTCAACTAAGTCGTTAAAGAGTGCAGCTCTGTCTCACTACGCTGTTAAAAAGTGCAGTTCTGTCTCAACTAACAGCGCAGTGAGACAGAGCTGCACTTTTTAACAGCGTAGTGAGACGGAACTGCACTGTTTAACAGCATAGTCAGACAGAGCTGCACTTTTTAACAGCGTAGTGAGACGGAGCTGCACTGTTTAACAGCGTAGTGAGACAGAGCTTCACTGTTTAACAGCGTAGTGAGACAGAGCTTCACTGTTTAACAGCGTAGTGAGACGGAGCTGCACTTTTTAACAACGAAGTAACAGCTGCACTGTTTAACAGCGTAGTGAGACGGAGCTGCACTTTTTAACAACGTAGATGAGACAGAGCTGCACTTTTTAACAGCGTAGTGAGACGGAGCTGGACGTTTTCACGAGGTAATTAAGACAGAGCTGCACTTTTAACAGCGTAGTGAGACGGAGCTGCACTGTTTAACAGCGTAGTGAGACAGAGCTTCAATTTTTAACAGCGTAATGAGACATAGCTGCACTGTTTAACAGCGTAGTGAGACAGAGCTGCACTTTTTAACAGCGTAGTAAGACGGAGCTGCACTGTTTAACAGCGTAGTGAGACAGAGCTGCACTTTTTAACAATGTAGTGAGACGGAGCTGCACTTTTTAACAACGTAATGAGACACAGCTGCACTGTTTAACAGCGTAGTGAGACGGAGCTGCACTTTTTAACAACGAAGTAACAGCTGCACTGTTTAACAGCGTAGTGAGACGGAGCTGCACTTTTTAACAACGTAGATGAGACAGAGCTGCACTTTTTAACAGCGTAGTGAGACGGAGCTGCACTGTTTAACAGCGTATTGAGACAGAGCTGCACTTTTTAACAATGTAGTGGGACGGAGCTGCACTGTTTAACAGCGTAGTGAGACGGAGCTGCACTGTTTAACAGCGTAGTGAGACAGAGCTGCACTGTTTAACAACGTTGTGAGACACAGCTGCACTTTTTAACAGCGTAGTGAGACAGAGCTGTACTTTTTAACGACTTAGTTGAGACAGAACTGCACTGTTTAACAGCGTAGTGAGCTGCACTTAACAACGAAGTAACAGCTGCATTTTTTAACAGCGTAATGAGACATAGCTGCACTGTTTAACAGCATAGTGAGACAGAGCTGCACTTTTTAACAGCGTAGTGAGACGGAGCTGCACTGTTTAACAGCGTAGTGAGACAGAGCTGCACTTTTTAACAGTGTAGTGAGACGGAGCTGCACTGTTTAACAGCGTAGTGAGACAGAGCTGCACTTTTTAACAGCGTAGTGAGACGGAGCTGCACTGTTTAACAGCGTAGTGAGACAGAGCTGCACTTTTTAACAGCGTATTGAGACAGAGCTGCACTGTTTAACAGCGTAGTGAGACATAGCTGCACTGTTTAACAGCATAGTGAGACGGAGCTGCAATGTTTAATAGCGTAGATGAGACAGAGCTGCACTTTTTAACAGTGTAGTGAGACGGAGCTGCACTGTTTAACAGCGTAGTGAGACACAGCTGCACTTTTTAACAGCGTAGTGAGACAGAGCTGCACTTTTTAACGACTTAGTTGAGACAGAACTGCACTGTTTAACAGCGTAGTGAGCTGCACTTTTTAACAACGAAGTAACAGCTGCACTTTTTAACAGTGTAGTGAGACGGAGCCGCACTGTTTAACAGCGTAGTGAGACACAGCTGCACTTTCTAACAGCGTAGTGAGACAGAGCTGCACTTTTTAACGAATTAGTTGAGACAGAACTGCACTGTTTAACAGCGTAGTGAGACAGAGCTGCACTTTTTAACAGCGTAGTGAGACGGAGCTGCACTGTTTAACAGCGTAGTGAGACAGAGCTGCACTTTTTAACAGCGTAGTGAGACATAGCTGCACTGTTTAACAGCATAGTGAGACAGAGCTGCACTTTTTAACAGCGTAGTGAGACGGAGCTGCACTGTTTAACAGCGTAGTGAGACAGAGCTGCACTTTTTAACAGCGTAGTGAGACGGAGCTGCACTTTTTAACAGCGTAGTGAGACACAGCTGCACTTTTTAACGACTTAAACAGTGCAGTTCTGTCTCAACTAAGTCGTTAAAAAGTGCAGCTCTGTCTCACTACGCTGTTAAAAAGTGCAGTTCTGTCTCAACTAACAGCGCAGTGAGACAGAGCTGCACTTTTTAACAGCGTAGTGAGACGGAACTGCACTGTTTAACAGCATAGTGAGACAGAGCTGCACTTTTTAACAGCGTAGTGAGACGGAGCTGCGCTGTTTAACAGCGTAGTGAGACAGAGCTTCACTGTTTAACAGCGTAGTGAGACGGAGCTGCACTTTTTAACAACGAAGTAACAGCTGCACTGTTTAACAGCGTAGTGAGACGGAGCTGCACTTTTTAACAACGTAGATGAGACAGAGCTGCACTTTTTAACAGCGTAGTGAGACGGAGCTGGACGTTTTCACGAGGTAATTAAGACAGAGCTGCACTGTTTAACAGCGTAGTGAGACGGAGCTGCACTGTTTAACAGCGTAGTGAGACAGAGCTTCAATTTTTAACAGCGTAATGAGACAGAGATGCACTGTTTAACAGCATAGTGAGACAGAGCTGCACTTTTTAACAGCGTAGTAAGACGGAGCTGCACGGTTTAACAGCGTAGTGAGACAGAGCTGCACTTTTTAACAATGTAGTGAGACGGAGCTGCACTTTTTAACAACGTAGTGAGACACAGCTGCACTGTTTAACAGCGTAGTGAGACGGAGCTGCACTTTTTAACAACGAAGTAACAGCTGCACTGTTTAACAGCGTAGTGAGACGGAGCTGCACTTTTTAACAACGTAGATGAGACAGAGCTGCACTTTTTAACAGCGTAGTGAGACGGAGCTGCACTGTTTAACAGCGTATTGAGACAGAGCTGCACTTTTTAACAATGTAGTGGGACGGAGCTGCACTGTTTAACAGCGTAGTGAGACGGAGCTGCACTGTTTAACAGCGTAGTGAGACAGAGCTGCACTGTTTAACAGCGTAGTGAGACACAGCTGCACTTTTTAACAGCGTAGTGAGACAGAGCTGCACTTTTTAACAGCGTATTGAGACAGAGCTGCACTGTTTAACAGCGTAGTGAGACATAGCTGCACTTTTTAACAGCGTATTGAGACAGAGCTGCACTGTTTAACAGCGTAGTGAGACATAGCTGCACTGTTTAACAGCATAGTGAGACGGAGCTGCACGGTTTAACAGCGTAGTGAGACAGAGCTGCACTTTTTTAAAATGTAGTGGGACGGAGCTGCACTGTTTAACAGCCTAGTGAGACGGAGCTGCACTGTTTAACAGCGTAGTGAGACAGAGCTGCACTGTTTAACAGCGTAGTGAGACACAGCTGCACTTTTTAACAGCGTAGTGAGACAGAGCTGTACTTTTTAACGACTTAGTTGAGACAGAACTGCACTGTTTAACAGCGTAGTGAGCTGCACTTAACAACGAAGTAACAGCTGCACTTTTTAACAGTGTAGTGAGACGGAGCTGCACTGTTTAACAGCGTAGTGAGACACAGCTGCACTTTCTAACAGCGTAGTGAGACAGAGCTGCACTTTTTAACGACTTAGTTGAGACAGAACTGCACTGTTTAACAGCGTAGTGAGACAGAGCTGCACTTTTTAACAGCGTAGTGAGACACAGCTGCACTGTTTAACAGCGTAGTGAGACAGAGCTGCACTGTTTAACAGCATAGTGAGACAGAGCTGCACTTTTTAACAGCGTAGTGAGACGGAGCTGCACTGTTTAACAGCGTAGTGAGACAGAGCTGCACTTTTTAACAGCGTAGTGAGACGGAGCTGCACTGTTTAACAGCGTAGTGAGACAGAGCTGCACTTTTCAACAGCGTAGTGAGACAGAGCTGCACTTTTTAACGACTTATTTGAGACAGAACTGCACTGTTTAACAGCGTAGTGAGACAGAGCTGCACTTTTTAACAGCGTAGTGAGACGGAGCTGCACTTTTTAACAGCGTAGTGAGACAGAGCTGCACTTTTTAACGACTTAGTTGAGACAGAACTGCACTGTTTAACAGCGTAGTGAGACAGAGCTGCACTTTTTAACAGCGTAGTGAGACGGAGCTGCACTGTTTAACAGCATAGTGAGACAGAGCTGCACTTTTTAACAGCGTAGTGAGACGGAGCAGCACTGTTTAACAGCGTAGTGAGACAGAGCTGCACTGTTTAACAGCGTAGTGAGACGGAGCTGCACTTTTTAACAACGAAGTAACAGCTGCACTGTTTAACAGCGTAGTGAGACGGAGCTGCACTTTTTAACAACGTATATGAGACAGAGCTGCACTTTTTAACAGCGTAGTGAGACGGAGCTGGACGTTTTCACGAGGTAGTTAAGACAGAGCTGCACTGTTTAACAGCGTAGTGAGACGGAGCTGCACTGTTTAACAGCGTAGTGAGACAGAGCTTCACTTTTTAACAGCGTAATCAGACATAGCTGCACTGTTTAACAGCATACTGAGACAGAGCTGCACTTTTTAACAGCGTAGTGAGACGGAGCTGCACTTTTTAACAGCGTAGTGAGACAGAGCTGCACTTTTTAACAGCGTAGTGAGACAGAGCTGCACTTTTTAACGACTTAGTTGAGACAGAACTGCACTGTTTAACAGCGTAGTGAGACAGAGCTGCACTTTTTAACAGCGTAGTGAGACGGAGCTGCACTGTTTAACAGCGTAGTGAGACAGAGCTGCACTGTTTAACAGCGTAGTGAGACGGAGCTGCACTTTTCAACAACGAAGTAACAGCTGCACTGTTTAACAGCGTAGTGAGACGGAGCTGCACTTTTTAACAACGTAGATGAGACAGAGCTGCACTTTTTAACAGCGTAGTGAGACGGAGCTGCACTGTTTAACAGCGTATTGAGACAGAGCTGCACTTTTTAACAATGTAGTGGGACGGAGCTGCACTGTTTAACAGCGTAGTGAGACGGAGCTGCACTTTTTAACAGCGTAGTGAGACAGAGCTGCACTGTTTAACAGCGTAGTGAGACACAGCTGCACTTTTTAACAGCGTAGTGAGACAGAGCTGTACTTTTTAACGACTTAGTTGAGACAGAACTGCACTGTTTAACAGCGTAGTGAGCTGCACTTAACAACGAAGTAACAGCTGCACTTTTTAACAGTGTAGTGACACGGAGCTGCACTGTTTAACAGCGTAGTGAGACACAGCTGCACTTTCTAACAGCGTAGTGAGACAGAGCTGCACTTTTTAACGACTTAGTTGAGACAGAACTGCACTGTTTAACAGCGTAGTGAGACAGAGCTGCACTTTTTAACAGCGTAGTGAGACACAGCTGCACTGTTTAACAGCGTAGTGAGACAGAGCTGCACTGTTTAACAGCATAGTGAGACAGAGCTGCACTTTTTAACAGCGTAGTGAGACGGAGCTGCACTGTTTAACAGCGTAGTGAGACAGAGCTGCACTTTTTAACAGCGTAGTGAGACGGAGCTGCACTGTTTAACAGCGTAGTGAGACAGAGCTGCACTTTTCAACAGCGTAGTGAGACAGAGCTGCACTTTTTAACGACTTATTTGAGACAGAACTGCACTGTTTAACAGCGTAGTGAGACAGAGCTGCACTTTTTAACAGCGTAGTGAGACGGAGCTGCACTTTTTAACAGCGTAGTGAGACAGAGCTGCACTTTTTAACGACTTAGTTGAGACAGAACTGCACTGTTTAACAGCGTAGTGAGACAGAGCTGCACTTTTTAACAGCGTAGTGAGACGGAGCTGCACTGTTTAACAGCATAGTGAGACAGAGCTGCACTTTTTAACAGCGTAGTGAGACGGAGCAGCACTGTTTAACAGCGTAGTGAGACGGAGCTGCACTTTTTAACAACGAAGTAACAGCTGCACTGTTTAACAGCGTAGTGAGACGGAGCTGCACTTTTTAACAACGTAGATGAGACAGAGCTGCACTTTTTAACAGCGTAGTGAGACGGAGCTGGACGTTTTCACGAGGTAGTTAAGACAGAGCTGCACTGTTTAACAGCGTAGTGAGACGGAACTGCACTGTTTAACAGCGTAGTGAGACAGAGCTTCACTTTTTAACAGCGTAATCAGACATAGCTGCACTGTTTAACAGCATACTGAGACAGAGCTGCAATTTTTAACAGCGTAGTGAGACGGAGCTGCACTTTTTAACAGCGTAGTGAGACAGAGCTGCACTTTTTAACGACTTAGTTGAGACAGAACTGCACTGTTTAACAGCGTAGTGAGACAGAGCTGCACTTTTTAACAGCGTAGTGAGACGGAGCTGCACTGTTTAACAGCGTAGTGAGACAGAGCTGCACTTTTTAACAATGTAGTGGGACGGAGCTGCACTGTTTAACAGCGTAGTGAGACGGAGCTGCACTGTTTAACAGCGTAGTGAGACAGAGCTGCACTGTTTAACAGCGTAGTGAGACACAGCTGCACTTTTTAACAGCGTAGTGAGACAGAGCTGCACTTTTTAACGACTTAGTTGAGACAGAACTGCACTGTTTAACAGCGTAGTGAGCTGCACTTAACAACTAAGTAACAGCTGCACTTTTTAACAGTGTAGTGAGACGGAGCTGCACTGTTTAACAGCGTAGTGAGACACAGCTGCACTTTCTAACGACTTAGTTGAGACAGAACTGCACTGTTTAACAGCGTAGTGAGACAGACCTGCACTTTTTAACAGCGTAGTGAGACAGAGCTGCACTGTTTAACAGCGTAGTGAGACAGAGCTGCACTGTTTAACAGCATAGTGAGACAGAGCTGCACTTTTTAACAGCGTAGTGAGACGGAGCTGCACTGTTTAACAGCGTAGTGAGACAGAGCTCCACTTTTTAACAGCGTATTGAGACGGAGCTGCACTGTTTAACAGCGTAGTGAGACAGAGCTGCACTTTTTAACAGCGTAGTGAGACAGAGCTGCACTTTTTAACGACTTAGTTGAGACAGAACTGCACTGTTTAACAGCGTAGTGAGACAGAGCTGCACTTTTTAACAGCGTAGTGAGACGGAGCTGCACTTTTTAACAGCGTAGTGAGACAGAGCTGCACTTTTTAACGACTTAGTTGAGACAGAACTGCACTGTTTAACAGCGTAGTGAGACAGAGCTGCACTTTTTAACAGCGTAGTGAGACGGAGCTGCACTGTTTAACAGCATAGTGAGACAGAGCTGCACTTTTTAACAGCGTAGTGAGACGGAGCAGCACTGTTTAACAGCGTAGTGAGACAGAGCTGCACTGTTTAACAGCGTAGTGAGACGGAGCTGCACTTTTTAACAACGAAGTAACAGCTGCACTGTTTAACAGCGTAGTGAGACGGAGCTGCACTTTTTAACAACGTAGATGAGACAGAGCTGCACTTTTTAACAGCGTAGTGAGACGGAGCTGGACGTTTTCACGAGGTATTTAAGACAGAGCTGCACTGTTTAACAGCGTAGTGAGACGGAGCTGCACTGTTTAACAGCGTAGAGAGACAGAGCTTCACTTTTTAACAGCGTAATCAGACATAGCTGCACTGTTTAACAGCATACTGAGACAGAGCTGCACTGTTTAACAGCGTAGTGAGACAGAGCTGCACTTTTTAACAGCGTAGTGAGACGGAGCTGCACTTTTTAACAGCGTAGTGAGACAGAGCTGCACTTTTTAACGACTTAGTTGAGACAGAACTGCACTGTTTAACAGCGTAGTGAGACAGAGCTGCACTTTTTAACAGCGTAGTGAGACGGAGCTGCACTGTTTAACAGCATAGTGAGACAGAGCTGCACTTTTTAACAGCGTAGTGAGACGGAGCAGCACTGTTTAACAGCGTAGTGAGACGGAGCTGCACTTTTTAACAACGAAGTAACAGCTGCACTGTTTAACAGCGTAGTGAGACGGAGCTGCACTTTTTAACAACGTAGATGAGACAGAGCTGCACTTTTTAACAGCGTAGTGAGACGGAGCTGGACGTTTTCACGAGGTAGTTAAGACAGAGCTGCACTGTTTAACAGCGTAGTGAGACGGAGCTGCACTGTTTAACAGCGTAGTGAGACAGAGCTTCACTTTTTAACAGCGTAATCAGACATAGCTGCACTGTTTAACAGCATACTGAGACAGAGCTGCACTTTTTAACAGCGTAGTGAGACGGAGCTGCACTTTTTAACAGCGTAGTGAGACAGAGCTGCACTTTTTAACAGCGTAGTGAGACAGAGCTGCACTTTTTAACGACTTAGTTGAGACAGAACTGCGCTGTTTAACAGCGTAGTGAGACAGAGCTGCACTTTTTAACAGCGTAGTGAGACGGAGCTGCACTGTTTAACAGCGTAGTGAGACAGAGCTGCACTTTTTAACAATGTAGTGGGACGGAGCTGCACTGTTTAACAGCGTAGTGAGACGGAGCTGCACTGTTTAACAGCGTAGTGAGACAGAGCTGCACTGTTTAACAGCGTAGTGAGACACAGCTGCACTTTTTAACAGCGTAGTGAGACAGAGCTGCACTTTTTAACGACTTAGTTGAGACAGAACTGCACTGTTTAACAGCGTAGTGAGCTGCACTTAACAACTAAGTAACAGCTGCACTTTTTAACAGTGTAGTGAGACGGAGCTGCACTGTTTAACAGCGTAGTGAGACACAGCTGCACTTTCTAACGACTTAGTTGAGACAGAACTGCACTGTTTAACAGCGTAGTGAGACAGACCTGCACTTTTTAACAGCGTAGTGAGACAGAGCTGCACTGTTTAACAGCGTAGTGAGACAGAGCTGCACTGTTTAACAGCATAGTGAGACAGAGCTGCACTTTTTAACAGCGTAGTGAGACGGAGCTGCACTGTTTAACAGCGTAGTGAGACAGAGCTCCACTTTTTAACAGCGTAGTGAGACGGAGCTGCACTGTTTAACAGCGTAGTGAGACAGAGCTGCACTTTTTAACAGCGTAGTGAGACAGAGCTGCACTTTTTAACGACTTAGTTGAGACAGAACTGCACTGTTTAACAGCGTAGTGAGACAGAGCTGCACTTTTTAACAGCGTAGTGAGACGGAGCTGCACTTTTTAACAGCGTAGTGAGACAGAGCTGCACTTTTTAACGACTTAGTTGAGACAGAACTGCACTGTTTAACAGCGTAGTGAGACAGAGCTGCACTTTTTAACAGCGTAGTGAGACGGAGCTGCACTGTTTAACAGCATAGTGAGACAGAGCTGCACTTTTTAACAGCGTAGTGAGACGGAGCAGCACTGTTTAACAGCGTAGTGAGACAGAGCTGCACTGTTTAACAGCGTAGTGAGACGGAGCTGCACTTTTTAACAACGTAGATGAGACAGAGCTGCACTTTTTAACAGCGTAGTGAGACGGAGCTGGACGTTTTCACGAGGTATTTAAGACAGAGCTGCACTGTTTAACAGCGTAGTGAGACGGAGCTGCACTGTTTAACAGCGTAGAGAGACAGAGCTTCACTTTTTAACAGCGTAATCAGACATAGCTGCACTGTTTAACAGCATACTGAGACAGAGCTGCACTTTTTAACAGCGTAGTGAGACAGAGCTGCACTTTTTAACGACTTAGTTGAGACAGAGCTGCACTTTTTAACGACTTAGTTGAGACAGAACTGCACTGTTTAACAGCGTAGTGAGACAGAGCTGCACTTTTTAACAGCGTAGCGAGACGGAGCTGCACTTTTTAACAGCGTAGTGAGACACAGCTGCAATTTTTAACGACTTAGTTGAGACAGAACTGCACTGTTTAACAGCGTAGTGAGACAGAGCTGCACTTTTTAACAGCGTAGTGAGACGGAGCTGCACTGTTTAACAGCATAGTGAGACAGAGCTGCACTTTTTAACAGCGTAGTGAGACGGAGCAGCACTGTTTAACAGCGTAGTGAGACAGAGCTGCACTGTTTAAAAGCGTAGTGAGACGGAGCTGCACTTTTTAACAACGAAGTAACAGCTGCACTGTTTAACAGCGTAGTGAGACGGAGCTGCACTTTTTAACAACGGAGATGAGACAGAGCTGCACTTTTTAACAGCGTAGTGAGACGGAGCTGGACGTTTTCACGAGGTAGTTAAGACAGAGCTGCACTGTTTAACAGCGTAGTGAGACGGAGCTGCACTGTTTAACAGCGCAGTGAGACAGAGCTTCACTTTTTAACAGCATAATGAGACATAGCTGCACTGTTTAACAGCATAGTGACACAGAGCTGCACTTTTTAACAGCGTAGTGAGACACAGCTGCACTTTTTAACAGCGTAGTGAGACAGAGCTGCACTTTTTAACGACTTAGTTGAGACAGAACTGCACTGTTTAACAGCGTAGTGAGCTGCACTTTTTAACAGCGTAGTGAGACGGAGCTGCACGGCTTAACAGCGTAGTGAGACAGAGCTTCACTTTTTAACAGCGTAATGAGACATAGCTGCACTGTTTAACAGCATAGTGAGACAGAGCTGCACTTAACAGCGTAGTGAGACGGAGCTGCACTGTTTAACAGCGTAGTGAGACAGAGCTGCACTTTTTAACAATGTAGTGAGACGGAGCTGCACTGTTTAACAGCGTAGTGAGACACAGCTGCACTTTTTAACAGCGTAGTGAGACACAGCTGCACTTTTTAACGACTTAGTTGAGACAGAACTGCACTGTTTAACAGCGTAGTGAGCTGCACTTAACAACGAAGTAACAGCTGCACTTTTTAACAGTGTAGTGAGACGGAGCTGCACTGTTTAACAGCGTAGTGAGACACAGCTGCACTGTTTAACAGCGTAGTGAGACAGAGCTGCACTTTTTAACAGCGTAGTGAGACGGAGCTGCACTTTTTAACAGCGTAGTGAGACGGAGCTGCACTGTTTAACAGCGTAGTGAGACGGAGCTGCACTGTTTAAATGCATAGACAGAGCTGCACTTTTTAACAGCGTAGTGAGACGGAGCAGCACTGTTTAACAGCGTAGTGAGACAGAGCTGCACTGTTTAACAGCGTAGTGAGACAGAGCTGCACTTTTTAACAACGAAGTAACAGCTGCACTGTTTAACAGCGTAGTGAGACGGAGCTGCACTTTTTAACAACGTAGATGAGACAGAGCTGCACTTTTTAACAGCGTAGTGAGACGGAGCTGGACGTTTTCACGAGGTAGTTAAGACAGAGCTGCACTGTTTAACAGCGTAGTGAGACGGAGCTGCACTGTTTAACAGCGTAGTGAGACAGAGCTTCACTTTTTAACAGCGTAATCAGACATAGCTGCACTGTTTAACAGCATACTGAGACAGAACTGCACTTTTTAACAGCGTAGTGAGACGGAGCTGCACTTTTTAACAGCGTAGTGAGACAGAGCTGCACTTTTTAACAGCGTAGTGAGAGAGCTGCACTTTTTAACGACTTAGTTGAGACAGAACTGCACTGTTTAACAGCGTAGTGAGACAGAGCTGCACTTTTTAACAGCGTAGTGAGACGGAGCTGCACTGTTTAACAGCGTAGTGAGACAGAGCTGCACTTTTTAACAATGTAGTGGGACGGAGCTGCACTGTTTAACAGCGTAGTGAGACGGAGCTGCACTGTTTAACAGCGTAGTGAGACAGAGCTGCACTGTTTAACAGCGTAGTGAGACACAGCTGCACTTTTTAACAGCGTAGTGAGACAGAGCTGCACTTTTTAACGACTTAGTTGAGACAGAACTGCACTGTTTAACAGCGTAGTGAGACAGAGCTGCACTTTTTAACAGCGTAGTGAGACACAGCTGCACTGTTTAACAGCGTAGTGAGACAGAGCTGCACTGTTTAACAGCATAGTGAGACAGAGCTGCACTTTTTAACAGCGTAGTGAGACGGAGCTGCACTGTTTAACAGCGTAGTGAGACAGAGCTCCACTTTTTAACAGCGTAGTGAGACGGAGCTGCACTGTTTAACAGCGTAGTGAGACAGAGCTGCACTTTTTAACAGCGTATTGAGACAGAGCTGCACTTTTTAACGACTTAGTTGAGACAGAACTGCACTGTTTAACAGCGTAGTGAGACAGAGCTGCACTTTTTAACAGCGTAGTGAGACGGAGCTGCACTTTTTAACAGCGTAGTGAGACAGAGCTGCACTTTTTAATGACTTAGTTGAGACAGAACTGCACTGTTTAACAGCGTAGTGAGACAGAGCTGCACTTTTTAACAGCGTAGTGAGACGGAGCTGCACTGTTTAACAGCATAGTGAGACGGAGCAGCACTGTTTAACAGCGTAGTGAGACAGAGCTGCACTGTTTAACAGCGTAGTGAGACGGAGCTGCACTTTTTAACAACGAAGTAACAGCTGCACTGTTTAACAGCGTAGTGAGACGGAGCTGCACTTTTTAACAACGTAGATGAGACAGAGCTGCACTTTTTAACAGCGTAGTGAGACGGAGCTGGACGTTTTCACGAGGTAGTTAAGACAGAGCTGCACTGTTTAACAGCGTAGTGAGACGGAGCTGCACTGTTTAACAGCGTAGTGAGACAGAGCTGCACTTTTTAACAGCGTAATCAGACATAGCTGCACTGTTTAACAGCATACTGAGACAGAGCTGCACTTTTTAACAGCGTAGTGAGACAGAGCTGCACTTTTTAACGACTTAGTTGAGACAGAGCTGCACTTTTTAACGACTTAGTTGAGACAGAACTGCACTGTTTAACAGCGTAGTGAGACAGAGCTGCACTTTTTAACAGCGTAGCGAGACGGAGCTGCACTTTTTAACAGCGTAGTGAGACAGAGCTGCAATTTTTAACGACTTAGTTGAGACAGAACTGCACTGTTTAACAGCGTAGTGAGACAGAGCTGCACTTTTTAACAGCGTAGTGAGACGGAGCTGCACTGTTTAACAGCATAGTGAGACGGAGCTGCACTTTTTAACAGCGTAGTGAGACGGAGCAGCACTGTTTAACAGCGTAGTGAGACAGAGCTGCACTGTTTAAAAGCGTAGTGAGACGGAGCTGCACTTTTTAACAACGAAGTAACAGCTGCACTGTTTAACAGCGTAGTGAGACGGAGCTGCACTTTTTAACAACGTAGATGAGACAGAGCTGCACTTTTTAACAGCGTAGTGAGACGGAGCTGGACGTTTTCACGAGGTAGTTAAGACAGAGCTGCACTGTTTAACAGCGTAGTGAGACGGAGCTGCACTGTTTAACAGCGTAGTGAGACAGAGCTTCACTTTTTAACAGCATAATGAGACATAGCTGCACTGTTTAACAGCATACTGACACAGAGCTGCACTTTTTAACAGCGTAGTGAGACAGAGCTGCACTTTTTAACGACTTAGTTGAGACAGAACTGCACTGTTTAACAGCGTAGTGAGCTGCACTTTTTAACAGTGTAGTGAGACAGAGCTGCACTTTTTAACAGCGTAGTGAGACGGAGCTGCACTTTTTAACAACGTAGTGAGACACAGCTGCACTGTTTAACAGCGTAGTGAGACGGAGCTGCACTTTTTAACAACGAAGTAACAGCTGCACTGTTTAACAGCGTAGTGAGACGGAGCTGCACTTTTTAACAACGTAGATGAGACAGAGCTGCACTTTTTAACAGCGTAGTGAGACGGAGCTGGACGTTTTCACGAGGTAGTTAAGACAGAGCTGCACTGTTTAACAGCGTAGTGAGACGGAGCTGCACGGCTTAACAGCGTAGTGAGACAGAGCTTCACTTTTTAACAGCGTAATGAGACATAGCTGCACTGTTTAACAGCATAGTGAGACAGAGCTGCACTGTTTAACAGCGTAGTGAGACAGAGCTGCACTTTTTAACAATGTAGTGAGACGGAGCTGCACTGTTTAACAGCATACTGAGACACAGCTGCACTTTTTAACAGCGTAGTGATTCAGAGCTGCACTTTTTAACGACTTAGTTGAGACAGAACTGCACTGTTTAACAGCGTAGTGAGCTGCACTTAACAACGAAGTAACAGCTGCACTTTTTAACAGTGTAGTGAGACGGAGCTGCACTGTTTAACAGCGTAGTGAGACAGAGCTGCACTTTTTAACAGCGTAGTGAGACGGAGCTGCACTTTTTAACAGCGTAGTGAGACAGAGCTGCACTTTTTAACAGCGTAGTGAGACAGAGCTGCACTTTTTAACGACTTAGTTGAGACAGAGCTGCACTTTTTAACAATGTAGTGAGACAGAGCTGCACTTTTTAACAATGTAGTGAGACACAGCTGCACTTTTTAACAATGTAGTGAAACAGATCTTCGGTTTTTAATAATGTAGTGAGAGAGAGCTCAGTACACTGTTAAAAATGCTTATAGATCTCTAGTTGAAATTTTTAAACATGACGTCACTAAGAGTCTCAATATGGAATATCCAGGGCCTGAGTTCATTTTTGTTCGGTTTAAAAAGTAAAACCCTGGAATTCCAACAAATCATTAAAAATATAGACATAATTATTCTCCAATAAACCTGGTATAGATCAGATGAAGTCACCCATTGGCCCTCAGGCTACTGCGAAATTATAATTTCTTCTATTAAAAAAATTCCACAATTAACAAGAGACTCGGGGGCGGGGTATCACCATTTGGTATAAATGTGATATGGAAAACTACATCTTACCAGTAAAAAAAAGAAACTACCCATATCCGGCCAAAAATTAAGAAGGAGATCATGGACTCCAGCCAAGATACCCATCTATGTGCCCTATACATCCCCCCTCTGAGTGTCCCTACTTCAATGAAGAGATTTCCCTATCTCCACAATGAAATCAACCACTTCCAGGCCCAGGGGAAGGTGTTGATTTGTGGAGACCTATGTGCCAGAACAGGCCATATGCCTGATTTTGCTACAGACAAGGGTAATAGTCACATATTTGGTCACAATTATCTCAAAAATATAGTTCACCACCCAAGAAAAATTTTTGACACACAGGTCAACAGAAACGGGAAATGCCTAATATATCTCTGTCAGAGTCTGGGTGTGTACATTGTTAATGGTAGACTGAGAGGGGACTGTCTTGGACAGTACACCTACAGTTCACCTCTAATAGATCTCTGTCAGAGTCTGGGTCTGTACATTGTTAGAGACAGAGACAGAGAGAGAGAGAGAGAGAGAGAGAGAGAGAGAGAGAGAGAGAGAGAGAGAGAGAGAGAGAGAGAGAGAGAGAGAGAGAGAGAGAGAGAGAGAGAGAGAGAGAGAGAGAC